>NW_028301578.1:11990000-12020000 GCF_042242905.1 Orbicella faveolata | reverse complement strand
CTCTCGACGTTGCGTGACATGGAGAGGGCCAGAACAGGACTACCTTGCTTCTGGCTAGTCATTAAGGGTGTGACCGTTAAAACTACGGAAATTATTTATTTATTATTCCTAAAGTATTTGCTTACCTCGACTTCCTTCAATGATGAAAACTTTTAGCACAAGGACTGGCGTGTTGCTTTTTATCTGGTCAAACTGATTTTAAAGTACAAGCCGGCAGGTGAAAGTCAAGGCGGAATATGCGTTGTTATCATTGAGGAGAGTTTCTGGTTCTTTGTTCATCAAAGACTTCAGTCGTCACTGCCGCGCCTGAGCCCACAGGGAAGAACTGTTCTGAATCTTCTATTAAATTCAGGAACTTGAATAAATTTCCATTTGCCGTGTGTGTAATTTCCACAGATCCTTGAGTGACATGAATCAACTTCTGGACCTGTACCTAATCAGGAGCCGGTCATGGGCTCCTGACCTAATCAATGAGATTGTCGATTCCAAGAAGTTTCTCGGTTTCTCGAAACCCACACATTCGCCAAAAATATTCTTCACGATGCGATAAAATCTGAAGGACTTGGTGGCTTTTGATATCCTTGTTACACTGTATGAGCGGTATGACCGTAACTGCGTGCCGGCACAAATTCCACCGTATTGAAGAACGAACTCGCGCGGGGCGTCTCTAACTCATTCAGCTTACTTCGATTCTTCTTTGATAAGTGCGTTGTTTGCTTGGTTATCGATACAACATTAACTTTTCGTGGAAATAGATAGCCTCCTACTGGCTAACGACGGCATAAAGCTTGTAATCCCTAACATCGTTCCACTATGTATATACTATTGGGACCTTTTATACTTCGTTCGGCGGGTTAACTGGGCAATCTTCTCTTATTAATGCATCATTTCGCACATCAAAAACAAAGATCTTGTTATTAAAATTTGACTCATTTTGAGCGGTGAAAAAATGGTTTTAAATTTGTTTCCCTTGAAAATCGCTCGAGCGTCACATTGGGCAGCGAGAAGATGGAGAGTGCGATTTAAAAGTTTGGTGTTTCTTTTTCTCTTTTTTTAAACTCTTGTCGGCGATTTTTTAAGTTAAATACTACTTTTAAAGATTTTCAAATGTAAAAGACATTAATAGGCTTTGATTCTCCTGTCTCAAGCCAACAAGAATGGCTTACCTATTTTAGCGTGTTGCGTTACATTGCAAATTTCAAAGGGATTGAATTGCAATTTTCTCGACTTTTGATCGGCGTTCATGCAAAATTGCTAGTAGATCCCACAAAAATGAATCCGTAAGCCTAAAATTCATCGACTGAACTGTCTTTTGCTAGAATATCAGACGATTTGAACCACTACCGGTCAGCTTTTTTCCTCACTGAATTTACATAACTTTTGACTTTTGTTTTAATTAGAAAAGTATGTCTACTTAATCGGGGCTCAGTTCGGCCAGAAAACACAAGAAATAAAAATTATCACTATCTCTTGATTAAGGAAGAATCAATGTATACATTTAAACTTGAGAACGTTTCACAGCGATGTAAACGACTGTGTAGCATGAAGCTGAAAAGTGTAAAATTTCGGATTATCGCGAAGTGAAATCTGAGCTTTCGGTGCGATAACCGTTTTTCGTGGATTTCTGCCGTTATATTGGATATTTCAAAACAACTAACTTGATTTCCTTCAGTTACTTACCTAGGCCTTCAAACTGGCAAATTATGAGTAAAATCGACTTTTCGACCGTGGCCACATTTTTAGAATTTTCTTTGATTTTTACTGACATTTAGTCTTAACAGACTTGGCGCCAAATTTGTTTTGACTGTAATTTTCATTTAGTTCTGACAGAAGTGTTTGACATGAACAACATGGACGAGGTTCTACAAGCCATCTCTATCGCCCTCATACTTGCCTGCTTCCTTCTCAACACCAGTCGAGTTCTAAAGAGCATCGAAATATGCAAGGAATGCTTGGTCATCTTGAAACACAAAGCAGGAATCAAAGACGATAAAATAGCCATATTATTCTACAAGAGGTTGTATTTGATATTGTCGAAGGCTTATTGTGCTATCAACAACAACACAAATGCCATAAAATATGCAGAAAAAATTCTCGAGATTTACCGTGAAAGTGGAGAAAAACTTGCAGAATATGATCTAAGCTTCGATCTAGCAAAAATGTATTTCCGTCAAAGCAAATACGCAGAAGCGAGAAAACTCTACGAGAAAACGCTACTAATCAGTACAGAAATCCGCGACAAAAAGAGAGAAGCCGCCTGTTACGGAAATCTTGCGACTGTGTATCAATCAGTTGGCGAGTATGACAAGGCGAGAGAACATTTTGAGAAATCACTTGTGATCACAAAAGAAATCGGTGACAGAAATGGAGAAACCGCCTGTTACACAAATCTTGGAGTTCTGTATAAATCAGTTCCCGAGTATGACAAGGCGAGAGAACATCTTGAGAAATCACTTGTGATCACAAAAGAAATCGGTGAAAGATATAAAGAAGCCACCTGTTACGAAAATCTTGGAGCTGTGCATAAATCAGTTGGCGAGTATGACAAGGCGAGAGAACATTTTGAGAAATCACTTGTGATCACAAAAGAAATCGGTGACAGAAATGGAGAAGCCATCTGTTACGGAAGTCTTGGAGCTGTGTATCGATCAGTTGGCGAGTATGACAAGGCGAGAGAACATCTTGAGAAATCACTTGTGATCAAAAAAGAAATCGGTGACAGAAATGGAGAAGCCACCTGTTACGGAAATCTTGGAACTGTGTATCAATCAGTTGGCGAGTATGACAAGGCGAGAGAACATCATGGGAAATCACTTGTGATCAAAAAAGAAATCGGTGACAGAGATGGAGAAGCTGCCTGCTACGCAAATCTTGGAGTTGTGTATCACTCAGTTGGCGAGTATGACAAGGCGAGAGAACATCTTGAGAAATCACTTGTGATCAAAAAAGAAATCGGTGACAGAAATGGAGAAGCCACCTGTTACGGAAATCTTGGAACTGTGTATCGATCAGTTGGCGAGTATGACAAGGCGAGAGAACATCATGGGAAATCACTTGTGATCACAAAAGAAATCGGTGACAGAAATGGAGAAGCAACCTGTTACGGAAATCTTGGAACTGTGTATCAATCAGTTGGCGAGTATGACAAGGCGAGAGAACATTTTGAGAAATCACTTGTGATCAAAAAACAAATCGGTGACAGAAATGGAGAAGCCACCTGTTACACAAATCTTGGAGCTGTGTATCGATCACTTGGCGAGTATGACAAGGCGAGAGAACATCTTGAGAAATCACTTGTGATCACAAAAGAAATCGGTGACAGAAATGGAGAAGCCACCTGTTACGTAAATCTTGGAAATGTGTATCACTCAGTTGGCGAGTATGACAAGGCGAGAGAACATCTTGAGAAATCACTTGTGATCAAAAAAGAAATCGGTGACAGAAATGGAGAAGCCACCTGTTACGGAAATCTTGGAACTGTGTATGAATCAGTTGGCGAGTATGACAAGGCGAGAGAACATTTTGAGAAATCACTTGTGATCAAAAAACAAATCGGTGACAGAAATGGAGAAGCCACCTGTTACACAAATCTTGGAGCTGTGTATCGATCACTTGGCGAGTATGACAAGGCGAGAGAACATCTTGAGAAATCACTTGTGATCACAAAAGAAATCGGTGACAGAAATGGAGAAGCCACCTGTTACGTAAATCTTGGAAATGTGTATCACTCAGTTGGCGAGTATGACAAGGCGAGAGAACATCTTGAGAAATCACTTGTGATCAAAAAAGAAATCGGTGACAGAAATGGAGAAGCCACCTGTTACGGAAATCTTGGAACTGTGTATCGATCAGTTGGCGAGTATGACAAGGCGAGAGAACATCATGGGAAATCACTTGTGATCAAAAAAGAAATCGGTGACAGAGATGGAGAAGCCACCTGTTACACAAATCTTGGAGCCGTGTATCAATCAGTTGGCGAGTATGACAAGGCGAGAGAACATCTTGAGAAATCACTTGTGATCAAAAAAGAAATCGGTGACAGAAATGGAGAAGCCACCTGTTACGGAAATCTTGGAACTGTGTATGAATCAGTTGGCGAGTATGACAAGGCGAGAGAACATCTTGAGAAATCACTTGTGATCACAAAAGAAATCGGTGACAGAGATGGAGAAGCTGCCTGTTACGTAAATCTTGGAAATGTGTATCACTCAGTTGGCGAGTATGACAAGGCGAGAGAACATCTTGAGAAATCACTTGTGATCACAAAAGAAATCGGTGACAGAAATGGAGAAGCCACCTCTTACGTAAATCTTGGAAATGTGTATGAATCAGTTGGCGAGTATGACAAGGCGAGAGAACATCTTGAGAAATCACTTGTGATCAAAAAAGAAATCGGTGACAGAGATGGAGAAGGTGCCTGTTACGTAAATCTTGGAAATGTATATCACTCACTTGGCGAGTATGACAAGGCGAGAGAACATCTTGAGAAATCACTTGTGATCACAAAAGAAATCGGTGACAGAAAAGGAGAAGCCACCTCTTACAGAAATCTTGGAACTGTGTATCAATCAGTTGGCGAGTATGACAAGGCGAGAGAACATCTTGAGAAATCACTTGTGATCAAAAAAGAAATCGGTGACAGAAATGGAGAAGCCGCCTGTTACAGAATTTTTGGAAACATGTATGAATCAGTTGGCGAGTATGACAAGGCGAGAGAACATCTTCAGAAATCACTTGTGATCACAAAAGAAATCGGTGACAGAAATGGAGAAGCCACCTGTTACGGAAATCTTGGAACTGTGTATCAATCAGTTGGCGAGTATGACAAGGCGACAGAACATCTTGAGAAATCACTTGTGATCACTAAAGAAATCGGTGACAGAAATGGAGAAGCTACCTGTTACGTAAATCTTGGAAATGTGTATCACTCAGTTGGCGAGTATGACAAGGCGAGAGAACATCTTGAGAAATCACTTGTGATCAAAAAAGAAATCGGTGACAGAAATGGAGAAGCCGCCTGTTACAGAATTTTTGGAAACATGTATGAATCAGTTGGCGAGTATGACAAGGCGAGAGAACATCTTCAGAAATCACTTGTGATCACAAAAGAAATCGGTGACAGAAAAGGAGAAGCCGCCTCTTACGAAAACCTTGGAACTGTGTATGAATCAGTTGGCGAGTATGAAAACGCTAAAGAACTTTGCGGGAAATCGCTTGCGATTCGAAAAAGAATCGGTGACCGAAATGGAGAAGCCGCCTGTTACCGAAACTTTGGACATGTGTATCGATTACTTGGCGAGTATCACATGGCTAGAAAACATCTCGAAAAATCACTTGCGATCGCAAAAGAAATTGGCAACAGAAATGGAGAAGCCTCCAGCTACTCAATGCTTGGTTCTCTGTATCTATCAGTTGGCGAAAAAGATGAAGCTAACAAACACTTTGAGAGAGCATTAGAGATCAAAAGAAAAACTGGTGACAAGAAAGGGGTAATGTCGTGTTGCAATAGGCTCGCTGCTTTATTTCACTCTCTGGGTAGATATCCCATGGCTAACAGTTATAATCGGAAAGCACTTATGATCGCATCAGAAATTGGACACAAGGCTGAGAAAGCCGCCTCTTTATTAATGCAAGGATATATCTTGTGCTCAGTTGGTGACCGTGTCAAAGCTAAAGAATATTGCGAAGAAGCAATTGCGATTAGTAAAGAAATTGGACACCGAGCAACAGAAGCCAATTGTTGCTTACTGTTAGGAAACGTTCTTTTCAAAGATGGGGAACATGTTAAGGCTGAAGAGCATTTTATGAAGTCGCGTCGGATAAGTGAAGACATCGGCGATATTTTAAAGCTTTTCCAATCGCTCTACGGACTAGCACGCTTAAGAGTGCAAGAAGGAGAGAATCAGGAAGCTATCTCCTACTTACTTGCTAGTATCGAAAAATGCGAGAAAATACGCGGCTCCCTACAAGATCACGATCAATGGAAGATATCGTTCTCGGACAGCAAGATTTCTCCCTACCGTAATCTCTGTACATTGCTTTGTAAAACCGAAAATCCCGAAGCAGCCTTGTATGTTTCAGAGCTTGGCAAGGCAAGGGCTTTGGCAGATTTAATGTCAGCTAAGTACTCTGTGAGGAATCCAGTCTCCACTAATCCTCAAACATGGTCCGGTATTGAAAGCATAATGGACAAAGAACTTAATTGTTCTTGTCTATACGTCTCCTATTCTTCTGACAGCATATATTTTTGGATACTTAAAAGAAGCGGAGTCAAACATTTCCGAAAGATCAAAGGAAGTGAAGCTATTGCTCACGAACGATTTGCCCAGAATATGGAGGACTTTTTTGCCACCAAAAGCTTTAGAAGTTTTGACATGTCACCTAAGGACCTACCCAAGGATGTGTCTTTAAATGTCGTACAAGGGGAGTCAAAATCATACGAGGATGACAACCATGAAGGTTTCCGATTTGGAAATGAAAGTAAAGAGAACCAAGGTCCAAAAATGAATCTTCCTCTGTGTTACAAACTAATCATCGCTCCTGTGGCTGACTTGCTTGACGGCTCAGAGATCATCATCGTTCCTGATCGTACTTTATACAACATTCCATTTACCGCATTGCCTGATGAAAGTGGAAAGACGCTATCCGAGACTTTCAAGATCCGCGTCGCCCCTTCTTTAACAACTCTCAGGCTCATCCATGACAGTCCAGCAGACTATCACAGCCAGACCGGTGCACTGATAGTGGGGAATCCTGATGTTGGCGAGGTGATTTTCAAAGGACGTCTTACGCCCGTTTCGCGACTGCCTAGTGCAGAAGAGGAAGCAAAGATGGTAGGAAGAAAGCTGGGTGTTGAGCCTTTACTAGGACAGCAGGCTACTAAACAGGCAGTGCTTCAAGCGATGGAATCAGTGGCTCTGATACATTTGGCTGCTCACGGTGATGCAGAAAGAGGAGAAATTGCCCTGGCACCTTCTATTCGCATTCCTAACGGTATACCTCGAGAAGGACTCTACTTACTGACAATGTCGGACATTTCAAAGGTTAAACTGCGAGCTAAACTGGTAGTCCTTAGCTGTTGCCATAGTGCACGTGGAGAGATTAAGGCCGAGGGAGCGGTCGGAATTGCTAGAGCATTCCTAGGATCTGGCGCACGCTCAGTGTTGGTGTCACTGTGGGCCCTAGAAGACAGCTCAACAGAGAAGTTGATAAGTCATTTCTACGACCACCTTGTTCGTGGCGAAAGCGCTAGTGACTCTCTTCACCAGGCCATGAAGTGGATGAGATGTAACGGCTACTCTGACGTGAAGCAATGGGCGCCTTTTATACTGATTGGAGATAACGTGACCTTTAATTTTGCAAAGTAAGGTAAGATTACTTGAAAAAGTGTTTTTTTGTTTCCTAACAAAGGGTTCCTAGTAATTGTGATTATTATTTGATTATTATAGTTTTTTGTTCTTCTCCAGCGGACATGGTGTTCTAATATAACTGACCTGCTTTCGATGAGAATAGAGACCATGAAATTACGCAATAACCTGATATGCAACGTTTAGTGACCAAATTTCAGATATAAATCCTATTCAGCTGTAAATGGTACAATGAAACTTCCATGGTTCCAGCTAAAGTCTGAATGACAATGATTTTATACTGCGTTTTATCAAACAAATAACGAAGCCACTACCATATTATTTTAATGGTGTCTTGTAATTGCGAAGTACATTTGAGAAATTTAGGAAGCACAAGCCACAAGGTAATGTCGTTCACATTTCTCAAGTGTTTTCAATTAATCGTAACGTTTTATGGGAAACTAATTTATTTCTTTGATTTATTCACTTTTTATATAGATTTAACGGTGGTGCCATGCATATGATAATACACGAAAAACACGATTATTTACGTGTTAGACAAATGTAGCTTTTCAGGGGATGAGCTAACGCTTTGTTTAGAAAACGTTCAACCGAGATTGACTGACGTAGCCGAACAAGCCTTTTTCATAGCTTTACACTTTGTTTGTTTGTTCTCTGTCAGCTGTCTTGGTTGAACTGACTGACTAACCAGCGGAAACAAGTGAGAAAGACAAAGCACAATGACCTCAAAAGACAGTTTTCAAGCCAGTGGTGTATCTCACTTAGTAATGTAATTTGACCCTTTTAAACAGTTTGAATACCCTTTTAACCATTAATCATTCAGCAGCAGGATTCAAACTGGGATAAATGCTACGCAAAACGTTTCAACTTTTTGTTTAGTAGGTATTTTTGAGGCAAAAACTAGTTTTACTCACAAGTATGCAATGATTTACCAGAGCTATTACCTGCAAGTTGTTTTCAGACAAAGAACAGTTGAAACTTGAGGTAGCTCAGAACACTTTCCAACACTTTCTAGGACTATGGTTTTGATAACTCATTACAAGCACATTTGTCTGTTGATGCTATAATCATTGAGCCATAAAACTGCCCAATCATTGATGAACACGTTGTTATCATTTTCGTGACACTATAGGTTACCATAGCATCAGTATGACCTCTACTAAAGACACTCTTAATTTTAGCTTTTAATACTTATATTTATTCGAAAATTAAAGGTAGCTCTGAGCCCCATGTACAGAATTTTTTTAAACTTTGCCAATAATTGCATCTTGTCCTTATCAAAATTCGATAATAAAGAATACATGGGTTTCACCGCGCCGTTTTTGAAATATAAATACCTAAAGCTAAAGTTAAGGGTGTTTTCAGTCTATCGTACCTCTGCTATCGCGACCCAAATTGTCCTCTTGTATTTGTAGATAAGGCACCTAAAACGACTGACACTTAGTAACAATTGTTACCATGACTTAGAAAGAGAATATTATTCTCAGCAAATCAAGTTGGGTCGACAACGTAGTGTACAGGGCATTTCTTACGGAACCAGCTTTCAGAGTGAAAGAGCTTTAGGAAGTAAATTTTTTATCAATTATTAGAAGTCTTTAGAAGAAACATAAAAAGCCAAACAAATGTGAATTTAAATTCCTACTGAAAAATTGAAGTTTAATTGAAATTATTTTTAACAGTTAGGTTTGTAATTACATTTTGTAAATAGTTCGCCGGGAAGCGTTGACCCTTAGTTAAATATACATTAGGAAGTTAGGAGTTTTAAGTAATTATAAAGTAGTGTGAAGAACTATATCTGCGTGGCATTTATCGCGAAAACGTGATCATAAGGCTATTACTGTTGATTTAAAGGAGTAATAAATTAAAATAAAACTCTAAAGAAGAGAAGTCCATTTATATAAACTACTTCCCAGATTGAACAAAGCTCTTACTAGTGTGTAGCGATGCGGGATTCTCACTAAATTTCTCCGACGTTGAAATTGCGAACTAAAAGGGGACAGTTTCGAAGGACAATGGCCTCTGGAAATTTTCATTTCGGATTCGAAATACCGTACACGGGGTAACAGGAAAAAGACAAGTCTTTCCCTTTTGGCTACTGTTGCGTGAGTTGTCCATGTTTTGTTTTATAATCTTAACAATTCGATTATTCCAGAGGGGAACAGTTCAGAAAAAAAGGGGAAAAGTTTGATCTTTATCACATTGCGTGTTCTCAGCTATTTTAATAAACCTGATGGTTTTCTAAGAACGCCGGTTATCTAAAATTTTCCAGCCCAATATTTCTTCATGCGAAATTAGGTTTTGAACGAAAAACGTGCTTTCATTGAAAGCGAAAAAGACTTGTCTGGCTCGTGCATGATTGTTTGTTTTCATTGTAATGAATGAAAACCGCAACTTACTTTAGAAGACGTCATGATGACCTAAACTCATTGGGGAAATCCCTTCACTCTTATTAACAAAACGAGTTGTCTCATTGGTTACAGTCTGCTTCTCTTTCATTTGTCATTTCGGGTTATTGTTGGGAAGACGGCAACAAAGAAATCTACTCCGGCCTGTTGTTCGGTAGAAAAAGGTGATACGAGAGCGTTTTAGCTTGAGTGATAGAGGTTGTGCTCATTCACTATGGTTTTCCATTTCCACGTCTCTTGTTTAGTTACTGAAACACTCGCGCCATTTTCTCATCCAATCAGAAGTAAAGCCAATCAATCGTAACTAGCTCGCGCTCGTTTTCCCGCGCTTCACGCCAATCACGTGCTTAATGCAATATTTGATTGGTTTACTCGATCACCCGTGTCTTTTGTGATTGGTTACGTTAGCTTGGATTTTAAGAGTCAAATGAAAATCTCTCTGTGCAGAGCTTTTGACTAAAGTTAGCGGTTGCATCTTAACTATTTTAACTAGTTTACGGGGAAACCACAAACTTCGGTTTTGCTGAATTAACCTCACCGCTCGGTCAATACAGGAAAACAGAAGACCGGACGTTCGAGGTTGATAAATAGTATATCATATGACAATTGATTTGGCCAAAGATTTTTGAAGAGGATGGGGTTAAAGCTCCAGTGAGCTTCCCTTCCTTCTCGCAAATGACTCCACGAGTTCGCAAAAAATTATTGCTTTCGTGGTGACAAATTAATTTCCGGTCTGAAATTTATCATTGGAAAACTAACTCTAACACTTGAAATCTGTTTCTTGAAAGAACTCGTAGAAACCTCGAGAAAAACTCGCAAACGTGTTTCTACGTTTCAAAAGTATATAAACCCACACAGTCATTCTACGGAAAAAAGGCAATCCTGTTGAAAAAACCGTCGACATTTTGAAATGAAAAATCCTAGTGATTAACAATATTCGAATCTCATTCATCAGAAGACAAGACAACTAGAATTCAGCGATAAATTTTGCGAGTCTCGCAAAAAAAAAAAACCCGGCCAACTTGAGCTGTTTCATAAAACATTGAAACTTATGAAACGATGATATGTTTTTTCAGTAGTTCGAAATCTCTTGCCAGATCTGAAGAGTCGAATATTTCATGAGCCTCACTAGAATCAATAATCACGAATTCAAAACTTTCAGGGTCTTCTTCTTTGTGTGAAGCCATTCCTTCATCCTCGTCCCCATATTTGTAGTAATAGTCATCGTCATCTTCATCGTCATCATATTCGCTCGATTCAGGATCTACGGAGTCCTGCGACTCTAGATCAACCGTAGACATCTTAAACCTTCGAAAAGCTCTACAGGAAACTATAAAAGCACGGATAAACTACTACTATTAACCCCTGAAAACTCTCGTCTTTTTGTTTCGTTTCCTCAGAAACGAAACGGTATTGTTTTCAGTTCAGGGGTGAACTATTTACATAATTTGTAACATCCAATCAGAGTAAAGTTCGTAATTGTTAATGTAAATACGGCGGCAAAATTTCAGCCAAAACTCGGTGCATCGCACCAAAATGTTTCATTTGCAACATTTCGATGAAACTCTCGTTTCTCGGTATTATCTTACACAAGAAAACTGCGAACTGGACTTGATCGTGATTAAGAAAAAGAAATATGTTTTCGAAGTAGAGACACCGCCACACCACGCGATTTGTCCACCAATGCCGATGGAAGCAGTTAGTTTTGTTTAATTCAACAAAGAAATGGTACAGTTTTCCGTTTCAGAGTGATTTAGTGACATAATGAGTATGAATGTTATCAGGGTAAACGCGTGTAATTCACAAGGTAAACATGTCCAACAAAAGTAACTTCTCGAAACTAAATTTTATTTCGTGACACGGAAAGAAAAGGAAATTAAAATGTCATGCATGTAGAAATAATTGGCGACTTAAATGTTCCTGAGTCTTACTAAAACGATGTATTCTAGAGAAACGAAGATATCTGTTTCCGTGCTTGATTTAAATGTGATTAAGATCACAACTACGGCGACATAATTTTGGTCAATCAGAACACTTGCCAGCTATAACAATCCCGCCCCTACTCTGTGGCTGTTTACGGGAAAAGAACACGCATTTAATTTGGTGCGTTTGGACGATACTACAGATACCATATATTGTGGAAGGTAACTAATTTATCATATTGTAGTTTAATTAACGTTGGTATATTGCAAAATAGGCACAATATGGCTGTTTTATGAGGTTTTCTTCATACCGTAGGTGTCGACATTTTCCAGATTTAGTTGAATTTCTCGAATTTCCGCCACAATTCCAGTAGCTTTACTTCTTAGAGCGCTCTTTTAAAAAAAAAGAAAATTTGTATTTCGACATACCGCGGCATTTTAACAGCTGGTTTCCATGAAAACACCGATAGCATTTGTATTTTAGCTTCATAATATTCAAGCGAAAGTGGAGGAATAATTGCACAACTGTCGTCACACATGAGGCATCCTTTTTGAAAAGAAAAACATACTGCGTCACTGACAACAAAACGTAGAGTGCCGCATCCATTCGAATCAAGGACTGCCCGGCACAGAAATGGAAAAATTATGCGTCAGATCTTTTTGCCTCTTAGCTTTATTTAACCTCACACACAACACTTTAAATTTCTGAAAAATTTGGCTGGGCTGTGCGGCCCGCTTCCCAAAGCACTTACCCTATTTAAGACTAAAGTCTGCGACTTATCTAACCTATTTATGGCCTGACCCTTAAATTAGTACCCTGTTTCAGACCTGCCGTAGTTCTCTAGTTCAGAATGATGTTAAAGGTATTGTGAATGGCTTTAGTTGCTGGTCTTATCGATAATGATGAAAAAAATAGGTTCTTCTAAAAAACATACCTAATTCAAGACTATAGTGCAAAAACCATACCCAGTTTGAGACCCAAATGACCAATATCGATACTCTACTTTTGACTAAAATGTCTTAAAAGAACATGTCCCTCTGACGCTGGACATACCTATATAGCCGATGTAAGGGAGCACCCCCCTCCCCTAGGGCAGAATCAAAGTGAAGTATCACAAGTAAATACATTTCGAAGCGCGTTGACTGTAATAACTGATACATGTGTAGACAACTTAAATTAATTAGCCCTTTCTCTTTTACAATAGGTTCAGTACTAAACCTCACCTGGACGAAAACCCCCAGGCCCTGGCAACTGAACGGATCAGTGCGATGCAAAGCAGCGCATTAGCGCATATCCCCCTCACCCCAGGACTTCTCATGGACAGGATATCAAAACCCGGCCTTTCTCAGACTTTGAATATCTTTGCGGAAACGAAACAATAAAAAGCTCCTATTTCATAGTGTGAAGTGGTAGACGTACACAGAGCAGTTTTTGGGTTGATGTCATTGACTAAATTTGGCCATGTTGGCCAAATATAGAACTCGGGCAGACTGGTAACTACCATAAGCCCAAAGCCGCCATATTTGATTATCTCAGCTGGAAATCCGAAGATTTCAAAGATTTCCAAACTTTTTAGCGCTTTCCTTGGCGTCTTGCCATGTTTTATAGATCAGTGAACCATGAGTTGACATTTGGTGTATTTCCTGTACTACGTTTTATTTTTGTGAGTGAAGGAGATCGCCAGTGGAAACTTCATACTCCAAACGATGAGTTCTTTTACTGGGAAGTTTCGAGAGTATCCCACTATTTCGGCGGACAATTTCGAAAAAGAAAACCTTGACAGTTTGGCGTTCTTCCTTTCCCACTGCCACAAAGGTACGCATTTTTTTTTTTTTTTTGTATACAGTCATGAAAACCCCCCGGCGTGTCCAACTGATGAAATTTAACAAATTGACTTCAGTTTTTTATGCGTCTGTCCTCCTATTGATCATAAATTGCGTCATAACATTGTTAAAGTGGCTGTGAAACCATGAACCACAGGCGAGGAGTACCACATGATCTTTTGTCAATTGTCATCTATAACTTTCCAATGGCAATCAATGGCCTAATTGGTATCGATTGGTTGCAGATTTCGTCACATTTTACAATCTACAAGCTACTTTGGTCAACATTACAAGAACAATAACGACCGAGATATGAGCAACTGTACAGTAGTACGAGCATGTGCAACATGGTATATATGCCTTGTGTTGAGAAGTCTGGGTGCAACTTGTTTAGCCAACTGATAGCAAACGATGAATGGCTTTTGTGTGACTACCGATTGATCATTGATTGACTGATACCAATCAATACCAATTAACTAATTTTATCAATTGATCGATTGCTTTTCTGATCATTAATTTCCATTGATTGGATACCCCAGGAAACCATCACAGGATTAAAATCGCGAACCTGTAACTTGGAAAAAGTTGGCAGAAACTGTCAGACAGTATACAGCAAGTGTCAAGGCTGTGGTCCAGAAAAATTATAAGGAGCCCAAAGGTTCGTAACCATGAGATCCTGGTTACGCACAGTTAAGCTTATATAAAAATAGTAAGTTTTTCCACTTGCCCAAAGGCAAAAGTTAGTTACCTGTGGCACTTGGACTCTTCTAGAGTACAGACGAAGTACAGAAAGAACCGATTGCTCCACATTTGATAAGGTTTAGCAAAAGACAAATTTCCATTGTGAAAAAGTTACTTTTTATTGTCTTCTTTTCTTTCTTTTGTACTATACACTGTAGATCATATGTCTGGATTGGACTCTGCTGTTCTACACCACAGGTTTATGTCCAGGCAGGTGCAGCTGTACAGTCATACATATGTGTTTGTCACTTGTAAATAAACTACAGTAACAGCAAGGTGTGTTATGTACATGCACCAATGGCAGAACTATATACAATGTACATGAACACCCCCCTCCCCACCCTGCTATTTACCTTTACCTTGCGTTACAGCTGCCCTCTTAAACAGAAAAAAAATGAGAGTGTCAGTGTGTACAGGTAACTGTTGATTGTCCTGTTCAAGGCCACATGATTTTTCCTGGAATGTATGGAAAATGACGTGATTGGTTCATCAATCAGTTGCAGTTTCAAGTATAATACTTGTAAATTTGTTGTCATGAACTACATTGGTTGCGCTGACAAATATCTGGAGAGTTGATCATAGAGACCACAATTGAAAATTGTTACACATCGTGGGTGAGATTCAGATTAAGAATTTTGAAGTTGAAAAGCCACGTTAACAGTGGTTTAATGGTGGCAAAATTTTTCCACAAATGGTCTGTTTTTTTATGCAAACTTGCAAAGGTCATTGTTTGTCCCATAGATAGAATGCATGCGGAGAGCAAACTTCCTTTGTTGTCTCAGCATCATAATTTGTCACATCTGATGTTGTGACAATGAAATGGTTTAATGAATGGATAATTTATACAAGAAACACAATTATCAGCAACACATGAATGTCTCTCTCTGAGTTGTCTCTTCGCTTTCAGGGATGGCAGATCAGTTAGCTCAGTGGTAGAGCACCAGACTAGCATGCGGGAGGTCGCGGGTTCAAACCCCAGCCAGACCAATACTCAGGGTCTTAAAATAATTGAATAGAAAGTGCTGCCTTTGTAATGACATCTGCAAATGGTTAGACTTTCTAGTCTTCTGGGATAGAGACGATAAACCGTTGGCCCTGTCTCACAGCTCTTCATACATGTAATTAATTCTGTGGGATGTAAAATAACCCACACACTGATTGAAAAGAGTAGGTGATGTAGTTCCCGGTGTGGTGGTCTGTCTCTCATCTGATGATGGCTAAATGCTTGGAGATATTAGCTGAATAAGATACTCTGAAATCCAAGGGTAAATGAAGTAATGTAATGTAATGTAAATGGCGGCTGTAACTTAGATTTACATTTAGGATTTTCAGCAGGGCTGTCATTAAGGGCAGTAACCCGTAACACCTGTTATGGCTGAGTGTACTTAATTTTTCCTTGACATTACGGGTGAAATTGTCGGTTGTTGATAGAATTCACCCACAAAGTAACAAATTTGCTACGGGTGTAGAGAACAAAGAAATCTGAAATTTTGAGATTTAGTAAAGAGTTTGCTTTGCATATACTGTACATTGTATATGAACCAAACTAACAAATTCTGCCTTTATCTCTCCCCTTCTTCTTCTCCTTGAAGAATTCCTGAGATTTTCAACTTAGTATCCGAAGAACTCCTTATAAATTTCCATTTTGGTTACTGAAGAATTCTCCTGATCCTCAACAGCTGGGTATATCTTATTATTATTATAATTATAATAATTATAATTATTATTCTAATTATAATTGTAATTATCTTATTATTGTGCAAGATCCCATCCTAGTGGAACCACCACCTCTTCTGTTGATAACAGTTTTACATTTTCTTTTCCTTTCAACAGCACAACTGTGTTTCTCTACTGTTCAGAAACAACAGAAAATTTGTTGATGTGCAACCCATCATACAGTCATCTCAAAAATTATATTGTTAGTACTATAATATTGGTTCTTGTGATGATAATATAGTTGGTCTGTTTTTGTTATGACGTTTTGAGTTTGCTTTAAGTCTAAGGGAAGCAAAAGAGTAGAAACTGATAAGGTGAATCTTTTGCCTTTAATTAATGCTCTACGTCTCACAACTAAGTGAGAATTCTAATAGACAGAACTTCACCTTTTACTACTTACTATAATAATTTCAAATGGCACCTACATGTACATGTAACCTTGCACCGTATAGTGTCAATAAAAAAATTAATTTTATATTTTCTCTCATAATTTTAGCGCAGTATACCATTGGAGCAGCAAACCATTATTCCACTTATTGATGACAAGACAGATAAGGTAGAGCAAGAGTTTTCCTGAGTTCCATGCCCATGCATTTTAATGTCAGACTTATTATGAAATAGAAAATACTTCTATGTTTCTCTAGAGTTGTAAAAATGAGTGGCAGTTTGTGAGAACTTAGAAATGCTATGGGAACACAACTACAGGCAAGTTCTTCTGCAGCATATTTTGAGTTCTCTACGTAAGCTTCCATGAGTGTTTCAACTTGATTTTTTTTTTCTTTTCAATTTTCTCAAAACGTAATTATATACGTGTAGTTTGCTTAGTCATCGTCATTTATGTCAACAGCTTGTGCTAGTTCTTTGCTTCTGTTAATTGAAATTAAGACAAATTCTGCTCCTTTTAGCATGCACTTTACAGTGTGTTTTCTAAGTTTCCCCTACCTTGTACTTTACTGTAGTTGATAATATTCCTTTTCTCTGCAACCTGTCAGTTTGATTTTCTTTTTTTTTTTTTTTTTTTTGAGTTATTTATTGTTGTGTAATTTCCACAGCAAAGTTCTGTTTGTGTAACACTGTTGCCTGCAGGACACTGTGTTGGATCTGTCATGTGAGTATGTACTGTACTGTAATGTACATATTAGGAACAATGAGAAATATAGCATACAATGCAGTCGAGTGGAACCTAAGGGAGCAATGACAACTGCAATGTCACAAAACAAAATGGTCTAATACTGCACAAATTCAGCAAATTATGCTCTATATAACTCAAATTTAGGCTTTTAGTCAGATGGACATGGACTGAATGCTGAAAAAGCTCTTCATACAGGAATGCTTGCTACACAGGCCAAATTGCTCACTTTTAAAGAATTTGTTTCCATGTTACATTATAAATTCTTCATTTGAGCAGACCCTATATAGCACATTTTGGATGCCCACTTAATTCAAATCCTGGCTAAAAGCCTGGCCATAATAGTTACCCTGTCTAGCTGGTGTTTTAAATGGTATCGGGGCAAAAAACAGGTGCCCTCATCAATGTCCTCTGTGTGCTTTGCATCTGTGCATTGCATTGGCTGCCTATGATCAATTATGTTACAGTAGGTCTAGTGCAATAATAATTATTATCAAATAATGTAAGCCATTACTACATCTCTTTCTAGGTTCTTATTTGAAGGTCCACATGGGAATGTTCTCTACACAGGTAATTTAAAGTTGCCTTACCGTACAGGTCTGGAATTTACTGTACTGTAATTTTAAGGATGCTGAAGCTGAAAATTGCAGTTGGATAGTTGGCCTTCACTTTCAAGGTGTCATGAAATATTCTGTAATGTACAAGTAAGCAAAACAACATGAAGAATATACACATTTGTATCTTTTGTGAACAAAATTATTATATGCAACTGAATTAGAAATTTTGTAACTTTTGTTAGCTTTTCAGTAGTTAAATAGCACATAATGCTTTATGCTAATTAGTAATTACATGATTGCAAAATTGTACCTATTTAAAGAGTTCTGTACTTTATACAATGTATCTTGTTTTGACAATGGCAGGTGATTTTCGATTAGCAAGAGGTGATGTGAAGAGGATATCATTCTTCCATGCTAATGGAAGGTTTGGTTTTCTTTTTTAGTATTACTTACGAAATTATAAAAACAGTCACCAAATTGTCGAACATCACTTTTAACATGCTCAGTTCTGTCATCTTTCATGAGAGAAATTTCTGAAATTCAACCCCAGAAAATTACTCACTGATGACAACATTGCTCTTCAGGTGTATGTACATGTACAGCAATCTGTGCAATGCCTCTGTTGAAAATTGACTACAGAAACTAATCAGAGATAAAATCTGTCCCTATCATGCTGATTAAATCATCCATGTGGAATTTTCTGTCTTGAATCTCAGCCCCTCTCCTATATGATCAGAACAAATGAGCTAGTCTTGAGATGCAATGCCTTAATCTAGTTTGACTACAGCACATCAATAATACCTATGTCTTCGATTCAAAACAGAGTTCAAATGATGTTTTTTTTTAATTGCCTATTGCATGTACTTTACATGTATTTTATATCCGATCAGCTATATTTCATGAACATGTATTCATTTGTATTTTAAACTAACTATTTATTAACTATTTATTAACTATTTATTATTTTAAACTAACTATTTATTAACTATTTACTATCATGATGATGATGATGATGATGATGATAATTTATAATAACAACATTTATTATGCACAAATTTCATAAAATGTTCAAATGCACATGACAAGATTAAAAATGCAATAAAAAGGCTAAAAAGCTAAAATTACAATTAAAAGTAAACTTACAATGATTTTAAAAAGCTTAAATTACAATTAAAAGTGAATTTACAATAATAAAAACAACCATGATAAAAATGAATGAGGGAAAAGGTGAGCTTTTAGCTTGGTTTTAAAAATACTGACAGTGCTGGCACTTCTTATGTCAAATAGTAGCGCATTCCAAAGTTTCGGTACAGCATAGGTAAAAGAACAGTCACCTAGTGTAGCATTTGATTTAAAAATGCGGATAACTAAGTAAAAGTTCATCACTAGAATTCCTTAGATTACATTTGGATGGGAGCCTAAGAGAAATAAGAGACAACAAAAAATAAGTAGGCACTAAAAAATTAGGAATCTTAAAAGTAATTAACTAACATGTACAAGAATATCTCCAGTACTATTGATACAGTCTGCCAGGAAGTAAGATTTCATTCTGAATTCTGATATGTATAGGAAAATATTATTAAAGTTTTAACACATATGTTAGGTGAATTAATAAATTTGACAATGTGATCACGGTATTCCTTTTCACTTTTTCAGCATCAAAGATATCAAGAGCATTTACATTGACACGACATTTTGCTTACCAAAGACAAATTCACTACCAAGTCGGGTTTGTAAGATTTTCATTTTCCTTTCAATGACCTAGCCTCACACATTTGTAAAGCAGTTACTAGGCTAACTGCATCAGTTTTCTTGGAATAATAAGTTGTCCTAGTCTTTCTTTGGTTTTTGTTGTTTTAATTTGTTGTTGTTGTTGTTGTTGTTGTTGCTTTTTGAGCTTCTCCTAACTGACAGGATTGTCTCACAACAATACAGGAACAAAGTAGAGATGCCATCATAGAGCTTATAGACAGGTTTGTGAAAGGAAAGGATCTAACGTTCAGTAACTTTTGAATCAAACAGAAACCAAATGAATTAAAATTGTTAGTCCACTCTTAACAGATCCTGAATTTTTGTCACAGGTGGCTCTGTGGACAAGAATGACAAATTCTGAAATAAGGAGAATCTAATCAAAACAGTCATTTTCAAAAAGCCATGATAATCATAAGCTTCATTATCTAGTTGAAAAGTGTAGGAATGGGTAATAATCATGGCTACGGAACTTTGAACTCATCCATTTAACATATGTTACCTTTTAACAACCTTTCAAGATATTTATTGGCATTCTTTTAGTAACAACCTCTTTTTTCAGATTTTTTGGCCCTACATTGTACTTTCATACTGTGACAGGTGGTTTTCAAGAGGTCCTGAATATGCTGTGAGCTTGCTATGTAAAGGGATGTATGGATTTGAATATTTGTTGAAGGAAGTGGCAATGAACTACAAGACCAAGGTGCAGACAGGTACATAAAAAATTATACCATTCTTCAAATTTCTCAGAAATTATTGTGTACAGTAGAGCCTCTGTATGTCATTGCATGTGTTCTGAAATCTTACTTTTCCTAAAATACTTGTTTGCGTTTTAGATCCATGTAAGTGATGAACGGCTGGCTATGTACAGGTATCTCCCAGACATGACTCCTCATTTCACAACTGATGGCCAGTCTACCAAGATACATGCCTGTAAGTGGCAGGTAAGAACACTTGAATGTATACACCATACAGCTTTTTTCTTCCAGAACCCAACTGCTTTAACATCCATAGCTGACAGTTTTTTTTTTTTTTCTTAGAAGTACAATGGAAATAGCCTTGAAAATCAAGCCGCAAAGCCATGGCAGCAGCTAAATCTCCAAACTTTGCCACTATTATGAATTTTCTCCGTAGGCCATTCCCGAGTTACCTTGTGCCATTGTGTCAAAACAAGTCTTTGTGTGAAACCATTCATATGAAAATGTGTTCTGCCTAGAGAGGTTCATTTTCAAGTAAATCAAACTCATTTTCATATGAAAGGTTTTGCACGAGGACTTGTTTGACTTGTCATATGCTAAATTAAAGGACGCAGTATACAGTTTCCCCTTTGTGCGCGTATTTCTGAACTTCATTGTAAATCAGAGTAACCCAGCAATGAAGTTAAACATTTGTGTTCTCAGTTCTGTTTCATGACAGCTGAATTACCTTGGAACAGAATGTGGCCACCAATGGAATATGCAATGCGCAGTGATCAAGAGAGACATTTTAATGATAGAAAACAACGCACTTACGCTCCTTCTCATTAAAATGCATGATCTTTGCTAATAACAGTTTGTTTTCTGCTGTTTTCATAGTCCAGACGAAGCTGCGATTCCGACCTTCCATGTGGTTCTTTAGTTCATCCTTCTGTTAAGACAAAGGTCCTGCGAATTAAGCCCACAACCATGTGGGTTGCACGTGACACAAAACCAATACCTGCAGATTTTAAAAGGTCAGACTACTCTTTAAAGTCAGTAAGAACTTTAAGTGTGGCTCTATGCCCCACTGGGGGCCATAAGGAATTATGATGGTGATGGTGATGGTGATGGTGATGGTGAAGGTGAAGGTGATGGTGATGGTGATGGTGATGGTGATGGTGATGGTGATGGTGATGGTGATGGTGATGGTGAAGGTGAAGGTGAAGGTGATGGTGATGGTGATGGTGATGATGAAGAAGGAGAATAATTTCAGTGGTCACTAGTCACAATTAAATAGTAATGAAGTAATGAAGATCATAATTTGCATTGTGAATTCTGTTTGTTGGATGCTACTATCTTTGAAAGATCTGTAAGTCTCATCACAAAAGAAATTAACAGTAATCGAAGATGTTTTGTTATTAAAAGAAATCCACTTACAGGTCAACATTTAGAATTTTTGTTGTAAGTTCACCTTTAGTAGGCTTACCTGAAAACATACAATAACATGTACATGTAGAAAACTGCACTAGGGTGCAGAGAAAACCAATTTTCAGGACATAATTAGTTAGATGTAATAGCGGGAAGGTTATTCTCACTAGTTCCCAAAAAATTCATTTGTTGCAAAAATTTGTAATTTGAGTTTCCTCAAAAATGTCCCCAAGAGACCTTACTTGCCTAACAGCAGGTGAAGAACAGAATTCACTAGCCCAACTGGAAAATCCCTAAATAGCCCACTCAGGCTACTGAAAAGGACTTTCTTTCCCCCTTTGCACTGATCTGGTTAGTGAGGTCATTCCATAAAGGAGATACCGTATTTATTTGATTAAGCACCCACCTCGAATAAGCGCCCAGCCTGAAGGTAGAAAAAGCTAATAAGCTCCCAGCCTCGAATAAGCACTCACCCCCACCACCCCACCCCCAAAAATAACTTTTTAAACGCCCAAGCTCGAATAAGCACCCAAGCACCCACCCCCCCCCCCAAAAAAAAATAATAATAAATGGCTTACAATCTCTAGTTTCATTGTCTGAAAATTTTATGATGTTGATTGAGAATTCTGATAGCTAAAGAGACTTCTGCGAAGACCCAACAATGAGTTGTTAGTCCCGGGCACAAACTGAACAATGAACAGTTACAGTTTATATGCTTTAATATTTTGTCATGTTTTGTTCTTATTTATTGCTTTGTTACAAAATAAACTTTTTAGTTGCTGAAAATGGTGAAAATTTAATAAGCGCCTGCGTCCACCCTGAAAGTCCAAAATTAATAGGCGCTTAATCAAATAAATACGGTACCCATCTTTGAGGAAAGTGATATAAGATGCAGTCAGTCCTTGTAAATGTATACTTATTTAGGAAATCTGTTTCAGAACAGTCTCACTTCAGACCAAAGGTGACATCCAAGGGGTTTCATAGCGACCTTTTGTGTCACCAAAATGACCATAATATGTTGACAAATAATTGGCATTTTTTCATATTGTAATAATTATTATCGACTGAAAACCAGCATCAGTACTGATTCATGAATGAATCAATCAATCAGTGACAAATTTAATTAAGTCTCAGTCTTAAATAAAAGAAGAATTGCTGAAAACCATGATTGTGAGCCACGTTAGGTAATTTATAGGTGTAAGAGCCAGGGTTTAGCATAACCATGTAGTCACTGCATTTTAACAAACATTTTCCTTGCTTCCTCATTCACAGATATGACAAGGATAAAAAGCTGTGGAGAGTTGTTCATTCAATGCATGCATCAATGGAGGAGGTAATCTGTTATTCCTTTGATATTTTTGCATGACTGCAAATCGTGATTGATTTTTCTTGCAACGTGAGCTCTGTTTGCACTTTTTAGATGCAATTATTGCAAACTACAGTATAGCCAGTTTGGCAGAGCTTCAAATGACTCTGTGAGGACTCGTGTTACTACTAAATTTTCCCAAATTCATTTTAGAACAGTGTCTCTATTTTTTTCATTTTATCAACAGAATCTACTTGTGTTAGAGGATAATAACTGAAAGAACGTAAAAATATTCCAAAAAAAGAAGAAGTATGTGTGGCAGTTGTTGAGTCATTATAGCAGTTTACACTGAGTCTGTTTGTGTTTTAGATTCAGGATCTTGTGGGTTACCTGAGGCCATATCATGTTTATCCTAATGTACCACCAGTGGGACTGGATACATTAGAGGACGCTTTTGAACGGTTTGTTGACAAACACTGTAATTAACAATAAGCCTCTTATAGACCTGGTCACAAGGTACAAGGGCAGTTGCCTGAGCCACAAGTTACACACCTAGAACAAGGCTAGAAGAACCTAGGGGGACCTAGAACAAGGGAACATAGTTACATGTACGCAAGTTAAGCTTGACTTTTCTTTGTTATGCAAGTCATACAGCATAACTTGTGGGCCTATAAGGATCCAACCATAGCCAAAATGCAACATTTGTGCAAGTCAAACAATGTGTACAATGGATGTTTTTCA
This sequence comes from Orbicella faveolata, assembly GCF_042242905.1. Taxonomy (NCBI): domain Eukaryota; kingdom Metazoa; phylum Cnidaria; class Anthozoa; order Scleractinia; family Merulinidae; genus Orbicella; species Orbicella faveolata. The sequence continues at coordinate 11,996,438 of NW_028301578.1, read as the reverse complement.
ATAGGGATCACAAGCTATGATCTCCTACACAGGCCCACTTTAGCTTTGTCTTGCAATCTTTCCTCGTTGGGAGGAGTGCGTAACAAACAATGAGAATTTCTGTGTAGGGGGCTACACAGAAACTGGAACAAATACTCATCGTGTCAGGAATTTCATTCTTCAACTGAGAATCTTGTTCCCCTGAAATTAAAAAAAAATAATATGACTATTCTCAGACTTCTGCTCCAATCAAGTGCAGATCACCAGTAAACTGAAGGGATATATATAACTTTCATGGTGTGCCTCTTGTACAAAGGGTTAGCGAAGGGGTGGCACACTGACCTAATGGTAAGTACTCTGGACTTCAGATTGAGTGATCCGTGTTCACCCCCTGGTTGGAGTTATTACATTCATTTGATTCTTTACTCTCACAGTACCTCTCTACACCCAGGTGTTTAAATGGGTACAGGTGAACTTGTTCCTAAGGGGTAACCATGCACTGGGCTTAGGCATCCTATCCAGGGGGGAGGAGAAATATTCCTACAGCTACCTTACCTTACCTCACCTCAGCTGCAGTCCCTCATGCAATGGAAACCAGAGTAAGCTCTGGCAGTATAGAGCACTTGGCCCAACACAGATTTTACCTTTCTTGTAATCTTACCTTTTACTTAGTTTCATTGTGACTGGCTATCACCTTGTTTAGACTGAAGGGCCTAACTCGCCTTAAAGAGTGTGACTCGTGTAACCAAGATGACTCTGGTGAGGAGCGATTTCAAGAACACGCCGCCAGTCACTTTGGAAATTGTTTTGTGCAAAGTGAACAAAAGTCAGAGGAGAAGGCCACACTGACTGAACTACCACATGTATCTCGACCAACTCCTGACGAGAAAGGTCAGGCAAAGAACTTGTATAAAGTACATGTATTTTTCCATGGAAAAAGAGGCAAGAGTCTCTTTTACAGTAATTAATGCGCTCATCCTCTTGCTATGTTCCAAAAGATACCACAAAAAGAAACATTTTAAAATGCTATATTTGTGTGATCCTTCATCTGCATGTTTCATCTCTCTCATGGCAAAGCAACAGAAATTAGATTTTTGATTTTAAAATGGAACTCAAACTTGTTTTTAAAATCTCTTTTTCTTTGACTTTCTGTTTTTGTCTCCTTGAGAAAACGTAGAGTGGTTTCTGATTTTGGTTTTCCACAACTTCGCAAATGTCATAGTGTAAAGCGAGGAACCTAAGGGGGTAAAATGGCAACTGGGATTTGCCAATTTTTTTTCACTGGAGAAAAGGGATTTGAGTCACTGGGACTGGAACCACAAACAAAGAATTGGGAATGAGACTGGGATTTGGGTGAAATATAGGAAGGAAAATGGAATTTATATCCCCACACACCCACCCCCCTCCTTCAGGACTCTTGGTTGAATGATGAAGGTTCCATCTTCAATCGGTCAGGTCAGTGAAATTGAAAAAACCACTTTCGGACATGGAATTCTTATGACACAAAGACCATTGTTGTCTGGGTTCACTCTTGAGATGGTTCAGAACTGTTACTCTGAGATATATTCCTATTTTCCTTTCCTAGATTCTAATTCAAATGCTAAAACAATTCATGTTGGCATAATTTAATAATGTATTTTTTCTATTTTTTTCAGTCTTGGCACTGTGCAAAGAGCTGGGACTCGATGAAGAAGACAGTCTTGCACCCGTTCCAAAGAGACGTAAAGCTAAGACCCCTGGCATAGCTTTGGCAGAAAAGATATCCAGTGCTTTACAGTACTCACGAGCTGGGACTTCCGCTTCTAAGAATGTAACAAACCAACAAGGGCCAAAACCGCAATTATTTTTCAAGGCTAAAACAAGTGAATATAGAGAGAGTAGGCAGACACCTCTTCAACTCGGCAAGACAACAGCATGCCCCTCTAGAACTGAACTGAAACATATGGGTGAAAACAGAACTTGTAAAGATGCTTGTGAGCAATCTGACAGTAGCACCCTGCCTAAACAAGAATATCTTACTATGGATTCTTTTAGTGCATTAGAGGACAGGAGAGATACCACACTGGAAAATAATTGTGATCATTTCTTGGACGGAAAGACGAAGTTACATCGTCCTGGTACCTTTGAAAGGCTTTCAAGTTTGGAAGAAAGGACTAGCCAGGAGGGGTCGGTAGGAGAGGAATTAACAGGAAATAGGACAGACTTTAATGTACCTCCCTCCCCAGGACATATTGAGCCACTACCAGATAAGCTATCCCGGATTCATCGTTTGCTGCAAAGTGGCGAACCACTTCCGAAGTGCTGAAATTTTGAATGGAAACAGCACATGATAGAGCAGTTTTCACTTGAGTGTTTAAAAGTAATTTGCATTGCTACGCTACACGATTGGCTGAAAAAGTAAAACCAGTTGTGACGTATTCACATCAACTACCTGTATTTCAAGTTTTCATTGGTTTATTGGATCGTCTGTGTCCTTTGTGACTGGCTACAGAAATAACTTTTGGTTTTGCTCTTACAACACCTCTCCTGCCTGCTTTCTACCAGTCTGTTTCAAATGGAGTCCCAGTGCACAACCTTCCATATGGAAATGACTATGGAAATGAGTTTCATTTCAAGACAATGAACATGCAAGGGAAAACTCGTTTCCATATGAAAGGTTGAGCAACAAGACTCGTTTTGAAACAGAGGTAAAGCAACTCGGACATTGGCAAACTGACAACTGCTCTTGATTATCTCTTTATTCACATTTCTATTAGTTGCGGTGCGAAACAAGTTTTCTCTATCCTATGAAGAGTTTTTGATCCAATATTAACATGTGCACTTGCGAGCTCTTTTTAAAAAAGCTGTCACATTAGCATAAATTCAAGAATTTCATTATGTTGCTTTTAACATTGTCCTGGTCACATTGGGGTCAATCCTTTTTGGAGACGGTTTTAGAATAGAGAACCTATTATTGTCCATATTAATAGGAATGCAGTGCAAGATACTTTGAGTCTTAGGTAGATTTTCTCTAAACAAATACAGAACCAAAAACACAATCCTGATTTTATATTTGGACATAGTAATTGTATTCAGCATCGATTAGTTCTTAAAACCATTGACTATTTAATTTATTTGAATGGATTTAATTTATTGCTCATATATTCAATCATATATTATTAGATTGTAGATATGACATATGATAAGATAAATTATTATGATAAGATATTCAGATTGTGCAAATTACCACAACGATTTGCTCGTCAATTTGTAATTCAAATGGCCAAAAGGCCATGTTCGTATTCTCGGTATTGGACTGGAACTAGCTTGCAATGGAGGCTCAGGCTTGGGAATATCATTAAAAAGAGATAAATGTCATTTGCAGTTGAAGACTCTCCGCATCAGCCTCAATTGCAAGCTAGTTCCACTCCGATACTGGAAATACGAATATGGTCTATTCCTTATATGAGAATTGGGGAATTGGGAATCATGGCAGCTGTATTCATCAAAACAAATATCCAGTCCAAGATGATAGACAAAGCTCCCACGATTCCCTGCAGGCGTATCTATTAGAGTGAATTGGCCATTGTTTCAATAAGCAGTCAAGTCACTGTGAATATTTTTAGCGCCTCTTTCGTGCCTTGGTCTATGTATTTTGTTTCTACGCAGGCAAGCATACCTCCATCCTTAGCGATCAAAGGGAAGTTAGTTGGGGCAGGATGCAGTTAACCCGGTGAAAATTGAAGTGACGAAAGATTCAAGTGATGGGGGAAGATCCCTTGGGAGCTGCGCCTATTCATATCATTTCCAAACAGCTCCGCCAATGCTGCCTCCCAATTGGGCACGAAAATAGTTTTGTATTTTCAGGGGTTCTTCCTGCGACAATTGTACTCTTTCGTCCGCATCGATTTTTGCCGAGTTTTGCTCGTTCCGCCCCAGCTAAATGTCCCTGAGTCTACGAGGAATAGTTTACCTTAACAGTTAAGACAACGTTCTTTATAGTTGCGGGCAACTCTTTAATTATTGCAAATTAATAAAAACGAAAATTTTAAAATCCCTAAGGTGGTTGTCTCTTACTGGTCTAACGCAGTTAAGTTCTCCCAGGTTCTCGTATTATTCATCACCAAATTTAATCCATTTTCACCACGACAATTTGCCATACTCAACATCACCAAATTTGATCGCTTTTCAGCATGACATTTTACCTTATCATGCATCACCAAATTTGATTGATTTTCACCAGGACATTTTGCCTTACTATACATCATTAAATTTAATCGACGTTCACCACGACAATTTCAATACTCTTCATCACCAAATTTGATCGTTTTTCACCAGGACATTTTGCCTTACTATATGCATCACTAAATTTGATCGAATTTCATCATAACATATATATTCCATAACTATACTCCCAAAATTTAATCGATTTTCACATTTTGCCTTACTTTTGCAACTTGACAATTTGCTTTACTGTACATCACCAAATGTGCACGATTTTCACATTTGGACTTACTATACATCACCAAATTTAATCGATTTTCACCATGATATTTTCCCTTCCCATCCATAACTACATTTCATCGATTTTCATGAAGACATTCTGCCTTATTATTCATCATCAAATTGGATTGATTTTGATCATGACATTTTTTCTGACTATGCATTTCTTCCCTCCTAGGTTTTGTTTTTTGCAAGTGACAGCGAAATAAATTTATACAATTATAAGATAGCCCTAAGCTTGATCTACAAGATGATACCATTTTAGTTAGTTATGACGTCATATGACCTCAAATGACGTAATTTGAACTTGGATCCGCCATCCTCGATTTCACTATTTTCTTAGATTGTCAAGAAATCACGCAGATTAATGCAAAATCAAGCCAAATGCTTGTTAAATGTACAAATTCTCGAATTGCGAAAATTTGATAAGGAAAACTGCAAAAAAGTGCAGAATCATGTAAAGATGTATTTTTTCCAGCCCTACATGAAATTTGCGGTTGGCATGGCAACGTCAAAAATGATGCACACACAACTGACATATGAAAATTTTGGCAGAGGATGAATGAACAGCTACCGAAAGTTTCTGCTCCTTACGGTAAATCGTATTTTCAAATATTTAAAAAAACCTTATTGGGGTTGACATGCACCCTTCCCCAACCCACCCCCACTCCCGCCCTTGCACGTCCGTAATTCTCCCGCGGTTAATCTTACCACGCGTGTTGCGTACATGTTTTCGTGGAGAATGAAAAAGCGTGTAAGGCTGGAATTTCTGGAAATGAAAGTGAGCTAAGAATAACTTAGGAGAAATTGCCATGGAAATAGTCTTACATGGGCGATAAACCGCTTAGCGTTCATCCTCTCTTTCTTATACGAGTGGGTACAGTCGATATTAAGAAAACAAACACGTACCCAGGTCGTGTTTTGTAATTTGAATTGCGACATAAAAGTGAAACACAAATGAAACATGTCGATTTTGTGATGTATATAAAAAATATATTTTATCGCCAGTCGAAATTGAAAACTTATCCCACGGTTCGAAAGTGTAATATTTCTCGAGTCATTGCTATTTTTTGTCAAGATTTCATTTCAGCTGATGCAGACTACAACTTTCATTCTGAGTTCAACTTAAATTTCGGAACGATTTTCAGACTGTTAAACCTTTTCTGGAAAGGTAGGTGTACAGAAATTTAAACGCAAAGTTTTGTCCCAGAGAATTGTTGTATAATTAAGATAATCTTTCCCATTTTAAAAGGACGGCAATTTTTTACATGAGTAAATTGTAAGTGCTCAAGATCAAATTATAAACTCGGCAAATTCGATAAGCCTTGTAAGCATTACACAATGATATACTCGAGTGGAAAAGTAAATTCAGTCTTATATGTTCCAGCTGAACTAAACATTGTGAACTAAATATTGGTCTTTGACTCTTTAAACTGACAAAGCAAAAATAAGGGAATTAGAGTTCTTTCTTGCCAACGTCTAGCAATGCGTTTTTAGTTTAGCTGCTTGTGGTTAAAGGTTAAAACACGATGTAAAGCAAAACTGAACGAACCTTTGTTGCTTTTTCTTGCAGGGAAAGTTTCTCTTGTGGACATACCTGTTACGTTTATACATTTTCATACTCTGAATAGAAGTGAAGTGGTGAGTAGAACCTTGATTTTCACTTTCCTTGGTCTTAGTCACCTAACTCTGTCGTGACTAAATCTAAACAACTTTCGTGTCCATAGTTGACTGTGTTATTGGTTACTTCATAACAAAATGTTTTGACTCAATAAACAATAAAATTGTCAATGATAATCAACAATCATGTTTGACTGCGAATAACAATCATTCAACGGTACGGCTTTTAATTGTAATATTTATGTTTGGGAATTCTAATAATATTCCGCCAATTTTGGCTCTGTCATTTTTCGCATGCAAAATGTAGAATGAAAACGATAGTATTCACCTTTCAAAACATTCCAAAGAGTCTCCCCC
>NW_028301578.1:11697500-11722500 GCF_042242905.1 Orbicella faveolata | reverse complement strand
GCTGACCAAAATGGCAGAAAAAATGCGGGAAAGACAAATTGGGGAAATGAAGATCTTGTTTATTCGTGCAACTGCGATCAAGGAGAGCAGAAGAAGGCTACTCCAAATGTAGACAAGTTTTAATATGGTTTGCCTTCTATTATTGTTTATTTCCAAGGGAACATCGCAGTTCCTTGTCCAGTCCTTTGTTGTCATCGGTTTCTTTAAGATTAATTTATTTTGTTATTTTCTCTCAAAAACATGACTCGCAGAACGCTACCGAACTGCCTGCCTTCAAACCCGCTGCACTCTCATCGTTTCCCATTAAATACGGCTGACACCGTATACAGAAGTGGTTTGTGCGCTTCACCAATAGAACATGACTTTGACTTCAAGCCGGTACATTTCGTGCTCTCGAACCGAGAAAAACACAAGTCTTCTCGAACTTCCCACCATTTTGTTTCAAAAAGATGAAAACAAGCTGTGTCTGCATGACAAAAATAAGCAACGTGAAGAACTATGGGTAAAAATTGATTTATTTAATGTATTTGTAATGTATGCTTTTCTTCATTTCGCTTGGTCGCTTTTCCAGATATCGTTTGAACCGGAATCGCCTTTACACCATTAAGTATGCAAAACGTGCTGCCTAAAGAAAATATACAGCTTATGGAGTTAAATCAAGACGTTATACTGCTGACTGCTGCTAAGATTTAGAACGCTCTTCCTGACCAAATTCGCGCTGCTAACAAAATCGGAATATTTAAGAACTTGATTTCAAAGTTGGATTTTCTAAATCTCACATTTTAATTAAGTAAATTCGCTTCTTTTCTATACAGCTTTGATAACATGATTGTAAATAATTATGTGACCATTTTCATCTTTATTTGTAAATATATTGTACATAGATTTTTGTTGCTATTTTTATTTCGTGTGCATGTCTTAAAGTAGCTATTTAGTTAAGCGCATTTGACCACATTAAATAAAGGTTATTCGTATTTTGTAGCTGTAAGGTGCAGCCTGTGTAATTCTGCGATGGATTTCTTTTGAGTTGTGAAACTCCCTCGAGAGCACGATGCCCAGTGGATAGTTTTTCTTTATAACATCACCAAAGCAAAGCGCGCTCTCTGATTGGTTAATTTAGCGTCTACTATTTGCCCATGGGTGTACGCTGCTGACGTGTGTGCCAATGTTTACAAAGCAAATCTTTTGACAGACATTGTTTCCAAAGTAATGGCCGGCGTCATTCTCCCAGAAATGCGAAACTGTCTTCACAGTTGTGTGAAGATGAAACTTTATCGAGTTACTGGTGTGCAGTCGGTTGTCATGAATGAATTTTCGCGTGCTTGTTTTCTCTTGTCTTTGTGATGTAGCTCAATAAAAGGACTTCTGTTGTTCCAATGTCTCAATGTTATGTTATAAAACAAATGGTAAACGCCATAGCGTGCACTATTGAGTTATGGATATACTTGGGAGGTTTGCTAAGCACGAAAGAAGCGTAAGAGTCGCACGAGGCGATAGCCTCGTGCGACTCTAGCTTCTTGAGTGCTTAGCAAACCTCCCAAGTGCATCCATAACTCAATAGTGCACGCTATGGCGTTTACCATTTGTTAACTTTTAAATACCGTTCAATGGCACGCTGCATGATTTTAAGCGGGGATTCCAGCTCTATCATCTTCGTTTCTTTTGGTGACCTCGGCGTAGAACTTTACTTTCATGACCTTGCTAAGTTATTGCGGGGCCATTTGTTTCAAGATATTTTCAAAATGGGGGGTGGCACCAGCTTCGGAAGACGTTCGTTCATTCACTGTTTTCTGGACCAGGGCGTATTATTGCTTCGTTTGAAACTACCGGAAACCTGGAAACATCTACCTTCTTGAGATGGCTCTGAATTTGTTTTTGTGTGGTTTTCGTTTGTTTATGCATTGCTGAATATTATACGGATCTTGAGCAAATGTTGAAGAAAAATCGCCAAAATATTCGTCAAAATGGACACTGAAAATTGGAAACTTCCTTTAAAGTAGGTCTTCAGCCTGAAGGAGCTCATAATCGTCATTCAGAAACTGTAATTAGTTAAATTCATCAATAGCTTTTAAAAAACACAAAGTTTTGGAGATAACAGTTGCAAAATTCACCACACAATGGCTTGTTGTCTTTCATTTTCCTAAAATTTTAGTGGTTTCTTTAAACTAACTCTGAAATCTGATTGTTCGTTTTGTTTTACTGTCACATTCTCATTGGCTGAGAAAATGATGTGATTTAGAGGAAAAAATGGTGCGATTCGTAAATTAATCGCGCCGCTGAGAGCCAATCAGATTGCAAGGATAACCAGTGATTTCAAAATGGATTTAATAAATTGTATAAAACTGTTCCTTTCTCCAAACGGCAAAACTAGCCAAAATGCAACAAAAACAGTACTAGCCCGTACGATACTAGTTCGATACTACTAACATGTCTACAAGAAGTTATTGCGCGTCATACCAGGCTTAAATGCTTACAGGCTGGCTCCAAAATTACTTGAACATCATCCCGACACCAGATACATTCGAGAACAGAAATGTCATACGCTATAATCTAAAAATATTTACAGTAATATTTTCAGGAATATTTTCAGCCTAAAATGGTTAGAAAAACAAGCATATTGAGCCTCGGCCGAAAAAAAAACAATATTCTTATTAAAAAAGAGTGCATTTAGAGATGTATGACGTAATCCGCATCGTGCTGATTGATTTTGAAAACAGTTCATTCATGTTCAAGATGCGTAGGAAAATTTCTGAAAATTAAAACTGATACCTTGATTTACCGGATTGTGCACGCATATTAGTATCTCAAAAGACAGCATGTCTCGGTGGTTTTGTAGATCGAGAATATTACAAATATTAATCAGTTTTATTCGTGTTTGTAAATAACTAAACGCCCTCAGTAAGGTTCTCCAAAACGAATTGGCTAGAATGTCTTGAGCAAGATTTTAACGGCCTGCTAGAGATTGCACCCAATTTGTCATGAGAACGGGTAAAAGAGTTTCATCTGAAACGTGCAGAAAATAAAATTAACCTTAAGGTGACCAGATCATATGTTTAAATGCGTAATCCTAACTTCTGGATTTGCGTTAAAGCAAGCATTTAATATTTGCTTTTTTCAATTTCTTTCTTCATAAAAAAACAGATAAAAACTGTCCCTGCAACATGTCCCCGTTTTAAGTCCCACGTCATGTCCCCTAGTGGATGCCGACCTTTAAGTTCTTTTGGCAACTACCATTAATTTTTTTGTTTGTGTTAGTTTTTTTATATCTTTATTTTTTTTCGTCTTTTTTTGCCATCGTGATTATAATCTTCAATTTCTCAAAGTATCATTTGCATTTGCAATTATGAAAAAAAATTTCTCGCAACACTTTTAAATGTAATGATAATTGAACGACCTGGTTATACAAACTAAAATACTATACTGTACAATACTGTGGAATAAAGATAAAAGTTTGTTTGGAAAAAAAGGAAATTTGTAGTTTTTAATTATATGCCTAGTTTTTAATTAAATGAAATTCGTAGTTTTTAATTAAACTCATTTGCACTTGCAATCAAGAAAGAAAATTTCTCGCAACACTCTTAAATGTGAGGATAATTTAACGACCAGGCTATACAAACTAAAATACTATGAATAAAAATAACAATTTGTTTGGAACAAAAAGGAAACTCGTAGTTTTTAATTAAATGCCTAGTTCCTCATCGAGACAGCTGGTTAAATAGAAACCTTAAAAATATGGAGTATAATTTGTTTAACATTGCTCTTTTCGGTTTGAGAGCAAAACGTTGACGAAGCAGCAGGAGCAAATATCTTGTCAGTTGTCCAACCTTCCGCTAGCATCGGGTTACCTTCAATTTTTGAGGTAGGAACAAATAGCTTGTCACTTCGCTAATCACCTGTTAACAAGGTGTTACCTTCAGGTTTATAGCTTTCAAGAATCATGAAGGAAGGGCTCTACGAGACAATACAAGCAACAGCTTGTACATCGTCCCTACATGGAAATCACTATATGCAATCACTAACAGCTATAAACGTGATTTTGGCCATCACTGCGTCTCTTGGAAACGCCCTGATCCTTGTTGCCCTTCGAAAGGATTCCTCGCTTCATCCGCCATCAAAACTCATGTTTCGATGCCTAACAGTTGCGGATCTCTGTGTTGGTCTTTTCTCCCAACCATTTTATGTCATTCAGCTAACGTCGATAACCCACGAACAAGTAAAACTTTGTTACACCATGGTAAGCCTCAATGAATTAACCAGTTCAGTTTTTTGCGGAGTGTCGTTGTTTACATTAACTGCAATAAGCGTAGATAGGCTTGTTGCTCTCCGTTTGGGATTGAGATACACACAAGTATGGCAAGTAATAACCTTGAGGCGAACGCGAGTGATTATGATCATCATTTGGATCCTAAACATTTCTATTGTCTGTTTACGACGATTTTGGAAGTACTTGTTAATCTCCAGGTTAGTTTCTGCATTGATTTACATTTCTCTGGCGATAGCAGCTTTCTCTTACTTCAAGATCTATGTAACACTTCGTCGTCATCGCACTGAACTGCGAGACGTTACTCAGCAAGGCAAACCAAACAGAGGAGGAATGAGTCCTCTGAACATAAAACAATTCAAAAAGACGGTGTCCGCGGGATTGTGTGTACAGTTACTGTTAGTAGCTTGTTACCTTCCTTATGCTGTAGTTGTTGCTATTACGACAGCTAATGGCTATTCGCCTTCGTATAATCTTACTGTTAGATTAACAATTACTCTCGTAATGTTAAACTCATCTCTGAACCCGATTGTCTACTGCTGGAGGATCAGAGGTGTACGAAAGGAAGCGAAGAACACAATCATACAGTGGTTTAGTTGCTCTAAATAAAGGCTCTAAACTTTCCGGTACAAGGTAGCGATATCCTTTGTATATTAGACAAGAAATGATTATATTCATTTGTTGGGAAATAATCTGGTATGGCATTTTATTGCTTAGAGAGATTGGTTTTACAACAAGAGCATAAAATTTCATTAGCACGATTTTCAAAGTTTGAATTTTCCCGTTTGTATTTAAAACTTTTAAAAATTTATTTCGATAGCTGTAACATTTTAGATCATTTTCAAGTTAGCCGATCGCTATTAGGTATCGCTATTGCTATTAGGTTTTGTTGTTTTCTAATTAATTTTATCCGAAAAAAGAAGAAATTCCAAATAGCAGCTGTTCAGAGATCATGAAATAATGCACGTCACATGAAATTTTATGACGTCATTATCTGCTGGCACAACATTGAAAGAAGTTGATTTTCGCGTTTCAATCAAAGGTTTTGAAATTTTTAAACCAATTTAATAAAGGATTTTTAATCATTATTATTGTTACTACTATTATTATTACATTATTTGCCATTATTTTTGGTGGGAACTCACCACCACGAAGAAAATTGCTGATAGCCAAGGAGAATCTCTGTACTGTTGAACTCTCGTAACTTGTAACGAAATACCTGACAGATAAATATACGGAAGATTCGCGACTTACATGTATGCGATAAGCCACGCACAACGCGGCTTCCGTTAGAGAAAGGTCTGTTAAATTTTAAAGATGCTTTCCAGTCCGCACTGCGCAATCTCAGTAACCCAATCCCTGTGAGCCCCACTCGATGGAACGCGAGTCGATGTTATTCGATACGACCCGGTCCTTACCTTATCTTTGAGGCTTTTTAAATTCTTTTCCCACAGTTTCTTTGATACTACGAAGTTGTTTCATCCAGTGAACCCAAAAGAACGAAGCATGAAGATTTGTATCTATAATGGCGGTTGGCATGAAACTTTGAATCTTTTTCATGCAAGTAATAGACCATTTTACATTTGTCAGCTCGGTGACCTGGCCTTCGAATGGCAGCGAGGCTGAAGGTGACCTTGCTTTGATACAGACCTCACTGCTTTTTTCATATAAGTGTCACTAGTAACCATTAAAACAACTTGATTTACAAAACAAAAGCAGTGAGGTCTTTATCAAAACAAGGAATAGCCGCACTCCCATTCTAACTTTTCTAACTTGTATGGTGATTGTAAATAGATCAATAGAGAATAGATATAAATGTATTTTTTATCAAAATATTTTTAATGCTTGTATTAGTTAAATTTAATTTTATTGTTTCCATTTTTTAACACGCACATGTTTTAACGAGTTTTTATTACTCCTAAATGTTGCGTGGGTAAATAAAGGATTGTGATTGTGATTGTGTGATTCAAAGGCTAGGTCACCGCCCGAGCAGACAACTGTAAAACAATCTTTCTAAGATAACTTCAGAATTTCTCTCGCGTTCATTGGTCAATTTTCATTGTCAATAAGCCGACAGACACATGGATTTATAATTTATGCGATGCGTCAACGAGCAAGAGCGAGTGCGAGAGCGGACAATTTGACAATTTGCTATCCTTGGCTTGCACGTGACGTCATCATTTTCTAAAATCTAAAACTAACGAGCCACCAAAGTTTTTATCCTCATCAGGCATAAGAGGGGGTAAATTTATATCTGTTTACAACTTTTCAGCTCAGTAGCTTGAATCGTCTGGAAACCTGCGCATTTTGAATTTCAGAGTTATGGCGGTGCGTGACATGAAGCTAAGAACGCGTTTGTCGAGAAATGCATACTTATCTCATGATTTTTAGTCTATACAGGAGTTAAAGTATTAGGAAAACTGCTTATGTTAATGCTTGTTTGTTCATTACAGATAATCAGTCGCGTACATAGACAAAGTAAGTTCCAGATGTTTACACTATTTTTCGGCCGCCATGTTGGTGTTCCACGGAGGTACATTAACATGGCGGCTCCATACTGGGCTCTGTAAATTTGTGCAAAATATTTCGACGAATATATATATCTGAGGTTTAGGAAAACGCACAGACTTAAACTTGGAGAAGTGTCTTCTTTAACAATGTCTTATAACATCACAATCCCTAACTTTATCCACTGAATTATTTTTTATTGCGTGACAGTGCAAGCCAAGGATTGTAAAAAAGAAATTGACGTCAGTTTTTCATGCGTCTGTCGTGTTACAGATAATGAATTTCGTCATAACATTACCAAAGTAGTCTGTCGATCCACTCGGTTATCACCCCGTGGATCCACAGCTACTTTGAAAATGTTATGACGAAATTCATGATCAATAACAATACAGACGCATGAAAAACTGACTTCAATTTGTTAAATTGCGAAATGTTACATTTTGTTATGTCTTACATGAAGCAAGACAAAAACGTAAACTAAAACTGGAAAGTGCGCAGTACGGACTGGAAATCATCTTTAAAATGTCATTAGATTAGCCTACATTATTCTGTATTCATTAGGCTTCGACATATAGGCAGAGTAAACTTTGGCACGTTTAAAAGCCAAAATGAAATGAAATACATTTCAGACAAACTCTGTTTGGCTTCCTTTGCAAATCAGGAACTAAATTAGACCACTTAATTTTGACTCCTAAATTAACATTTTTCAGGAGAAGTTTGGAATATTATTTTCAATTGAATCCAAAGCCAAGCATTAGGTCGACAACAAATTTTATCGAAATCAGATCTTGATTTTACCTTTTTATGGAAATTTTTTGGACTTTGTGCACATTAAAAAAAGCACCTTACTTGACGTCTTCAAGTGAGTTTTCAGATGCTAAAACGAGAAAATTCAAATTGAAGAAAACCTAAAAAGCATTCTTCTTAGGGGAAAGAAAAAGAAAACAAAGAAGTAATAATGAACCGAAAATATTCGACGGGGGATATGACTGATGGTGATCCGGCAATCAAGAGAGATCGAGAACAAAAAACTTCCGCCGTCCGCGTCGATCGAAGCTTGAATTGAAAACCATGTTAAATTAGTTAATGGACTAGAATTTTAATAATTACTCGATCATGAGACTCTCATTCAGATTTATTGGTAGAGTAAGAAAGGCTATTACGAAACTGCTTAGTTTTTAATGTTTTTTCAAACAGATATAACATCAATATCATTTGTGTGACAATTTCTCAGCAGCTGGAAAAATATATCCCTGTCGCATAATGCATAATGCATAATCTTAAGTCTTTGCTCTTTCCGAAAAACAGAGAATGATCTCGAAGCTGATGAAACAGTTGTTTTACTTACACAGTGAAGCAAAATTCTTGGATTCTGCTAAGTTCTACCTTAAAATCAGGTAATATTTGCAAGATTAATGGCCAGTGGTATCGAAGATAGATTCAGTTTCGACACAGTACAGGCGGTAACTTGTACTAGCTCCCCACAAGAAAAATATTACATCTATTCACTAGTAGCTGTGAATATTCTTCTCGTCCTTGCTGCATCGTTGGGCAATGCTCTGATCCTTGCTGCCCTTCCGAAGGTATCTTCCCTCCATCCTCCGACGAAACTCATGTTTCAATGTCTTACAGTTACCGATCTCGGCGTTGGAGTGATTGCACAACCTGTCTTCATCATCCACTTGATATCAACGGTACATGAACGAATGCAACTTTGTTACACCGTGGTAGCAATCAACGAGGTCGTTGCAGGGATCTTGTTAGGAGTCTCTTTGGTCACATTAACTGCAATAAGCATCGACAGACTACTCGCTTTGTCTTTGGGATTGCAGTACAGGCACAAGGTAACTTTGCAGCGAGTCCAGGCAATGCTGATTTTCGTCTGGTTCTTAAACATTTCTTTAAGCATTGTGAGGATGTTTTGGAATTACTTTGTAATATCAACGGTAATTTCTGCAGCCATCTTTTCATCCCTCTCAATTTCTGCTTTCTCTTATGCAAAGATCTTTTTAACACTCCGCCGTCGAAATGCAATGCAAGAGGACATTGTCCGGCAAGAACAACCGAACTCGGAAGAGGGAATGAATCGACCATTGAACATAGCGCGATACAGAAAGACAGTGTCAACAGCATTATACGTACAGTTATCAATGATAGCTTGCTATCTTCCTTATGGCATAATAAGCTCTATACAGTATGAGAAGGGCTACTCTCCATCGATCAACCTTGCTTCTTTGTTAGCCGCAACTCTCGGCGGCTTAAATTCAACTTTGAACCCAATTCTTTACTGTTGGAAGATTAACGGAGTGAGACAGGCAGTTAAAAATATGGTTAAACAGTGGTTTAATTTCTTGTCGAGTTAGAGGCGAAAAGTTTTTCACCAAATTATGGCCAATACCCAGAAATAAGGCAGACATAAGTATTTACTAAGAACAATAACCCTTAGGTAGAAATTGCAGCTGCTGCATTGAACGCAAATAGATATCTTGGATGGAAGATTTTGTCTTTGAGATGAGGCGAAAAAGAAAATTTTTGTGTTAAAATTCTTTTCGCTTAGGGGTGGAATTTGAGTTTAATTTCAAATATTCTGTACATGAGTAAAAGAAGTTGTGGTATCAGTTTTTTTTATTGCTCTTGTAGGTCCATCCAAAGTGTAATATATTTATGTATGACCACTGTATGACCACAATTTTTTAAGTAAACGTGATTAAAACCGAATTGTCGAAATATTATTGTTAAAAATAATTTATAACTGCACTAAGCTGTCTTTCTTGTAAAGTTATTATCATGATAATGACGTAATAGTGATGATAATTGCTATGCTTTTATGACGCATTTAAACACAAAATATCCAATACCTAGACTGCACCCAGTTACGAAACCCAATAAAACATTAGGTTGAAAATGTTTTAAATGCTACTGAATCTTCACATTTGTACATGTTTAGAAGTAAGGAATAGAATCATTACTTATCCATATTATTTTAAACGTCATCGATTAAAGTTTCAACATGCTTAAAATATAAGACCGATATTGAATTTGAAATGTGGTCTGCTAGACTGTGTTATGAAAAGCTTAAATGAATACGTTAATTTTTTTTTTTTTTAACAATACTTTGATTGGGGGGTCAGGAATTGTAAATCGTCTTAATTCTTCTTTTGCTTTCATTACGAAAAAAAAACCAACTTACTTACGCCGAAATATGGGGAAAATTTTATCTTGCGGCAGGAGCTTAAAAATCTATTTCTCCTCTTATATTGCTTACAAAAGAAAAATGATGGAGTTTGCTTCGGAAAAAAATGCCGTTAAAATAGGTTTTCGTTTTCGTACACATTCTGCTGTGCACGCACCTTCACATGCATAGAAATTTGAAGTCAATTGTTATCGAGTTTAGAGTTTTTTCAATTTACGAGTCTCTGATCGGGCGGTGAGGCCTGAAATAAGATGCATTTGGGCTGAGTGCAGTTTAAAGAAAAAAAAAAGCATTGTGGCGGCCGCTTTAATGGCGCAAAAGAGCACTTTTCATGGTTATTTTTTTAAAATTTTATCATACTATAGTCCAACGTGAATGTAAGGCAATTTCCGCCAATTGTGGTTTCCACCGTAGTTACCACACATCGAAATTGAATTTTATTATAATGCATACGAGAAAAAACTTAACCATGAAAAGGGCTATTTCGTAAGTAAAAAGTAAAATGATTTTGAATAAATTCATTCGTTCGCTGCCAATCGGATGTGATTTTTTACGTTAGCTGTCTTATTCGATATGAATACGGTAGGCCTTTCTGAGTTTCCTTGCGCCTCTGTTTCAAAACGAACCTTTGTGCAAAACCTTTCTTATGAAACTGAGTTTGATTTGCATGTAACTGAATCTGTAGGCGGAACAAATTTTCATATGAGTGGTCTCGCAAGAAGACTCGTTTCGAAACAGAGGCAAAAATCAACCCGGAAATGGCCTATTGCTATTCTCTTTCCACATTATAATGAAGAGGCTATCTACGGTCAGGAAGGAAACGATCAACCGAGTTCTTGATCGATTAGGTGTTGCTTCAAGACAAAAGTACCTCTCTGTTTTTTTTTTTTGCCATGTCTTTGTTTAAAATTAAAGAAGAAGACACGAAATACTGGACGAAATAAATTTGTGTCATTTACTTATATTTCCACTGTTTAGATCAGGCTTTTTTACATGCTTTTTTTCATTCCATATTTTTAAACTCTGAGTATTTAATGGATTTAATGGTGCGACAGTGACGGGTGATTCCACTTTGCAGGAGACGATTCGCGACGAATCGTGCGAATCGAGTCGAATCGTCAACAGTTTGACAGCCCAGTTATTGCCTACCGCGAGTCGACTTCCGTTCAGACGATTCGACTTTGCAGGAGACGATTCGCGACGAATCGTGTGAATCGAGTCGAATCGTCAACAATTTGACACCGGAGTTATTGCCTACCGCGAGTCGATTTCCGTTTACACGATTCGACTCAGCAGAAGACGATTCGACACGATTCGCGACGAATCGTGTCGAATCGTGAATCGTGATAGGGAGCGCCAAAGCCGCGAGGAACCTACGAGGGAGACAACTGAGAAACCACTCGTTTTTCGCGGCTTTGCCGCTTTGTGCGCTCGCGCTCAAACTGCTTAAAAAATATTAAACCGCCAAGCTACGCAGGCTATTTGTTGTCACGTTTTAGCAACGAGGAAGGTACATGTGATCATTTTCTTATGGGTCTTAGTGTCATGTGGTGCGTATCGACCCCGTGCGAATCGAGTCGAGTCGTCAAGTACCTCAGACGAATCGACTCAGTTTGGGTGTATTGGAAATGGATGCAATACGCCGGAGAAATTTAAAAACGCAACCATCACCTGTGATTTTCGATTTGTGCTCGAGAAACTAGTCCCGCTCTGGCAGGGAAATTAGGCCCAAGTTGTTCAAAGGCTAGATAACCCTATCCACCTGACAAATCGCTATCCAGTGGATATAAAGTGTTAACAAAATAAACCAAGCTATCCGCTTGATAGTGATTTATCCGGTGGATAGCGTTATCCACCTTTCGAACAACCCGATGAATAACAAACAACAGATGAATACCGTGATGCTATCGTTTTCGAAAAGCTCCATTTTCAAATGTTTTCTCTCCACACGAAGACGCTAAGCGCAACTGGGATTTTTATATTCCTGCGGTTTGAAGAAAGTTTTCGAAAGGCTCCTTTTTCTTGACGGATGAGTGTGAACGGTAGGCCTAACCATAGAAATAAAGCTGTGTTTTCAAATTTCTCCTGGATAGTGCTGATGGGGCCTAAATTATGACGCTGAATCCAACCTTCCAAAAACTAATTAATCAAAACTGTATGGCAAAGTAAAAAGGTTTTTTTTGGAACGTCAATCACTAGGATTGTGAAATGGAAAGAATATTCAAATTTAATTAAAACCTAAGTTCAGAGTGGAAGAAGACTCGAATCTGTCATAGTTGGTTTCGAAGATTTATTGAAAATGATTCATTACAAGAAAAGAGCTATTTGCAATTTAGCACGGAATGAAAAACTGGTGTCTCGGACGCTTTATCGATTAATACTAAACTCTTTTATGTTCCTTAAATCAACATACAGGAATAAAGGTCTGTTTGGAGAATGCTAGATGCTGTCCAGTTTAGAGACACACTTTCTCAAAATGTCTCATTTTAATTTAATTTTGATATCACCTTGCTAATATTTATTGATCTCCAGCCTGAATTTTTTTTGTTTACACTCAGCAGATGCTTTTGGCAGCTGTATGGAGTCTTTTTTCAATCCTTCTCATCCACGATTGAAATAAATCTCACTAGTAACTACGACTTGGTCTGTAGAGGATACTGAGATGAGTAGGAAAAATTCAAGATCGACGCGTAATAGCAGGTGTGGTAATTTTGTGAGGTAGTTTTGCAAAGAGACTATCTGAACTTCGATTGTAATTCCTCACACATTTATTTAAATGTTTTGTTCAATAGTAAAACATCAAGAGTTACAGTGTTTATGGCGAACGGGAAGAAAGAGGAAGAAGACGAAGAGATGACAACCTAAATTAATGCTTCTAACAACAGCGGGAAAAAGAACACGAAAATGGAGAACTTAACTGATCTTGGAAACCACACGAGAATTCAGCAGATAAACTGCACGACAGGTCTTTATGGAACACAACAAAAGATAGTTCTTTCAGTAATAAATAGTCTTCTATCTATCACTGCGTTTTTGGGGAATGTTTTGATCATTGCTGCTCTTCAAAAGGTGCAGTCTCTTCATCCGCCATCACGACTTCTCTTATCATGTCTTGCAATCACCGATCTCTGCGTGGGCCTCATTGCCCAGCCTCTCTATGCTAGCTTTTTATTGTCCCAAAAGCATTCCAAACATTGTTATTATGTTGCAGTCCTTAGTAATACAATAGCTGCAATTTCTTGCGGAGTATCTTTGTTAACACTGACTGCAATAAGTGTGGACAGGCTTCTTGTACTGTTGTTAAACTTAAGATACAGGCAGGTGGTAACTTTGAGGAGAGTAAAGCTCCTGGTGGTCAGTTTTTGGCTTAGTAGCTTTGCTTTTGCCATAATACTGTATCTTTACCACGATATCGCTATACGCATCATGTACATAAATATGTTATTATGCATAGTTACCTTCACGTTCTGTTACATCAAAATACATCTTACACTTAAACATCATCAAGCGCAAGTACAAGAAGAAGCTCACCAACAACCAAACGGAGGAGGACCTTCAATCAACATAGTGCTATATAGGAAGACAGTGTCCAGTACATTGTGGTTACAAATGACATTGCTGGCTTGTTATATTCCATATGGTATCATATCTATATTTGCTCTCACTGGATTACGTTCACCGACTTTTGACCTCGCCTGGGATTCGACATTAACTCTGCTTTTCTTGAATTCAACTCTTAACCCATTTCTGTACCAGTGGAAAATAAGGCACTTAAGACAAGCAGTAACGGGCATGGTCAAACGATCTTCTTGTTCTTTGACCGTTGCATGTGTCCAGCATGTATAATAGTGATGACGATGACAATGACATTGAAAATGACAATGGCAACGATAATGATAATGACACTGACAATGACAATAATAATGACAATGACGTTGACGGGGACAATGATGATGACAATTACAGACGTTTTCGCTCAAAAGAAGTTTAAATTACTACTACTACCACTAATACTAATAGCAATAAAAGTAATAGTAATAATAATGATAATGATAAAGATTATAATAGTGACAATGATAATGACAATGACAATAATAATAACAATTATAATAATAATGATAATGACAATGCTAATAATAATGACAATAATAATGATAATGATAATCATTAATAATAATGATGATGGTAATGATAATAATAATGACCTAATGACAAGAGAATTCGTCCACCTTACTCTGCAAGATGTCATGATTGGCATTATTTATTACTCTTTACTGCACTATTTGATACTGGTCGCTAAATTATATATATGGGATTGCAGAAGAAATCTGACTCCTATTATAAACGCCTTTAAACTTAAGGCAAAAGTTAAGTATGAAACAAAAGTTTCTATGTGTCAATACCAATAACATGGACAAATGTAATAAGAAGTGGGATTTGTGCATGGGCTCTGTACCTTAATTTGCAATTTGTTTATAAGTGTGCTTGTACTATGGTTTTAGAACTGTATTGACCGTAATGTAACTTTTGGGTAATATGTAGATAGGCATTAGACAAGTATTGTAATAAAGTATAAGTAAATGGAGTACTGTAAGTGAAGTAATTAGTTGTTTTAGAATTGTAATTAATGTAGGTAAATGTATTGTAAATATTACAAGTGTGTGGCAATAAATTAAAAAAAAAAAAAATAATAATGAAAACGATAACGATAACGATAAAGCCAAAGATATTGATGATGATGAAAATGATAATGATTCTAACAATAATAAAAGTAAAATATGCTTCTTGGCTTCTGCGTAGTAGCTCCTTTAAAAGCATGAACAGCATGAACGCACAACCGATCGTAATGCGCTTCTGAGGTCTCCGTTACGTGTCAAGTAGAGAAAAGGATTTATCGATGAATTGAGATACATCATCATAAATGCCCAGGGGTAGAGACGGCGGTGAATTTCATGGTAGTGCAAATTATAGGCCACATTGACCCCCAAAATTGGTCCAAGACAAGCGAGGAGGACCAATACAACGATGACCATGTCAGCGGCTATCTTCTTTTCCCGCCTAAATATCACTGACAGCTGCTGCGCGCCAACTTGGCCCACCATTTGACTGTTATGGCGACGAATAGCGAGGAGCATTCTGACGTGATTGATAGCCGGAAGTAGGATGAACAAAATAAGGGAAATCACTTGTAGGCCGAACCGAACTTTTCCAAAAAAGACAGTGTGGATTACAATTGTCACCAGAAGCCAAGCTGTTGTGGCGATGATTGCGGCCTTCTTTGCATCTGTCGAGAAAATTAAGGAAAATTTGTTCTCCTTCTCCATCTTCTATATCATCCTCATGCATGGCGAAGTCGACGAACAAGGGAAAATAAATGCGGTATGTGCAATTTTATCAAAACAAACACCTTTTCTACTTGAAAGGCTCCAAAAACATAACCTCTTGAAGAAAAGAATCCTGTGAATCGAGTATTATTTATTGTGCATGCTAAAAAATATCAATTGCAAGAAAAAAATCCAGAACTGAATCGAATGCCAACCCATGACTACTATTATCAAAAAATGTATTTTTCCCTCGGCTTTTATGATTTTTACAGACACCGTGACGATAACAATGCCTGCGAATATTTAGATTTCTATGCGGGATGCGATATATAACACCTTTAAATATAATGCCTATCGTATTTTAAGACAATTATGTCCAAGACCCACACCCTCCCTTGAGTCCCATACCGGTACGATTGCATGTAATATATCAAACACGAGTGACAGTGTTTCATCGGGATATCAAAACACCGAGAAGAGAATTAAAAATACGACGCGCAGCGGAGTATTTTTGACGTAATTCGAGGTGTTTGAATAGCCGATGAAACACTGTCTCGAGTGTTTTGGTCATGTCACGTTGTTAGGGATCGTAAGCAAACCACGACGGCAACGGCAACGAGAACGCCACCAAAAAAAAGGGTTTAACTAACAAAAAACGGCGGTGTGCGTGCGTTATAGATCTCTGTACATTTCTTAGCCGTCCTCTGCAAAACAACAACGTGAAATAACCAAGTTCTGGGTATTTTGGAGAGCGTGAACGACAGCGGCTATTTTTTCGAATTTTCATTTGAAATTCAATGCTCGCTTTACATATTAAGCTTACGCAACTGAGACCAATAGGCGTACTGAGCAGATCTCGATACTTGCGAAATTCAATTAAGGAATGGTAAGCGTGGAGCGTGCAACTATCGAGTTATGAATGCGCCTAAGAAGTTTGCTAAGCACTCAAGAAGCTAGAGTCGCACTCGGCTATCACCGCGTGCGACTCTTGCGCTTTTTATAACATTGAGACTTTTGAGATGGTATGTATTGAATCTCGTCCGGCTAAAATGAAGTCAAAAGCGCCATAAACCGCGCGAAAATGTTCATTCAAAAATCTGACAAAACGTCACATCAAAATTTTTCATGGATCACTGCGAGTTTATAGCTTACATTTTCTCGATCTCGGGCAAACAAACAACTTCAAACTGCTCGGTTAACCTAAATATCAAGCTCGCAACAAACGAAAATTGCATTCGGTAAAAGCGTTTCTCAAAAGCTAGTTAAGCTTATAAATTTGGATCAGTTTTCCAAAGAATTGAAAACCAACTACACATGGTTGAAGCTTCTGGTGGCTGAACTCTCTGTGCTTCACGGCCTCTTCGACAAAAGGAAAGAACAATATGAAACCAGACATTTCTTAAAAGCGAGAGTGGAGAAGAAAGCGAACAAACACCCCTGACTTTGAGCTGCTTGAGATGCTCTTATTCAATAGCAGGTTTGTGGGTTTCGTTTTCCTTTCCACTTCGTTCTAAATTGATGATCGAGTTGCGCGTCTAAAGCTGAACTTGAACGCAGGAATGGCTTTTAAAAGTGATCTCTGTCACTTTCGTTATTTGGTAAGATAGAAGACTGAGGCTTAAAGGCAAATGCAGAAATTTAAGCTTATATTTGTGCACGATACAGTCGTTCCCTCGAGCGGCTGTTTCTTCAATTTCAAGAGTTGAATAGGCCTTTTTACAGTTGTCTGCTCAGTGACCTGGCCTTTGAATCGCAACGAGGCTGGAGGTGACCTTGTTTTGATAGAGACCTCACTGCTTTTGTTGTGTAAATCAAGTTGTTCTAATGCTAACTAGGTGTATCTACATGACAACAGCAGAGGGTTCTGTATCAAAGCAAGGTCAACTCCAGCCTCGCTGCCATTCAAAGGCCAGGTCACTGAGCAGGCAACTGTAAAATAGCTTATTCAGGATCGAGCGAGTCGAGCGATCGAGCAAAACTGAAAATGGACCATTTTCATTGGATTCGCATTTCGTAACTATTGAGCGCAGAAAAATTGTAATACAACCAGCCTATTTCAGAACTATTCCTTGTCCAAGAAAGCACAATTTCAAGAATATTGGGTTAATTTAATTTTATAACATAACTAAAACAAAGCGCGTGCTCTTATTGGTTAATTTAGCGTCTACTATTTGCCCATGGGTGTACGCTGCTGATGTATGTGCCAATGTTTACAAAGCAAATCTTTTGACAGACATTGTTTCCAAAGTAATGGCCGACGTCCTTCTCCCAGAAATGCGAAACTGTCTTCACAGTTGTGTGAAGATGGAACTTTATCGAGTTACTGGTGTGCAGTCGGTTGTCATGAATGAATTTTCGCGCGCTTGTTTTCTCTTGTCATGTAAGACTACACGAACATTTTTTTGTGATGTAGCTCAATAAAAGGACTTCTGTTGTTCCAATGTCTCAATGTTATGTTATAAAACAAATGGTAAACGCCCTAGCGTGCACTATTGAGTTATGGATGCACTTGGGAGGTTTGCTAAGCACTCAAGAAGCTAGAGTCGCACGAGGCGATAGCCTCGTGCGACTCTTACGCTTCTTTCGTGCTTAGCAACCTCCCGCGTGCATCCATAACTCAATAGTACACGCTATGGCGTTTACCATTTGTTAAATTTGGCGGTAAATGAAGCCAGAGTGAACTCCAACGTTGAGATAGTCAGTCGGTGATACATACAATATTGCTTATACGGTAGGGGACTCGGCAGTAATTATTGCTCTAGAAAGTCGGATATGAACGTTGACGAAAACGCCGCAGGAAAAGAAAATACAGGAAAACAATCAGTTTGCAAGATTCAGGATATTTCAAACCGAAGTAGGTTATTATGTGCACGTTATTTATAGTTCGGTAATGCTGACGTTTCGAACTGAAGAAATATGCCGATACATTGCAAATACTTTTGGTCACGCACTCAGTAGCTGATGGCGGGATTTTGTGTCTTCTGTGAACGATTTTGAATAATTTTGGACTAGTGCCTAATCATTTGCCCAAACTAAACTTTACATATATTGAAAGACCTGTCCTATTATAGTAAGAATCTAAAATCTTTTGGAATTTCGAGACATGGCGCGTGGTCAAAATAACAATTCTTTTCACCGACTGACTCAGTAACTCATCGTTGGAGAACCCTTTGGTTTTTTTTTAACGCCAAATAATTAGATTAATCTAATATTCTTGAAATTGTGCTTTTTTGAACAAGGAATAGTTCTGCGTTAAGTTGGTTCTATTACAACTTTTCTGTGCTCAATAGTTGCCACATTCAAATCGAATGAAAATGGTCGATTTTCAGCCCAGTAAGAACTTGTTAGATTAATGTCTGAACGCGAGATTGATAATGTCGTTTTTTTCGGAAAAATACCAAGATGTTTGAGGAAAAAGACTACGTAGCGTTTTTACTTTTACTAATACCTACTTATATGCAACAGTAGAGCAAATTCTCTTTTTCAAGCCTTACCGAACTCTTTTTTGATTTTTGTGGATATTAGCTCTCAAGGCATACATATTAAAGTGACGGCGTCGATAGCTTTCATAATCTTTGATTACTACTATTGATATATTTTTTGATTATTATCATTAAAACTGTCGTGATAATTACGATCAACAACATAGATTTTTGGGGGTTCATTTTTAGACATGCTAGTAACCAACATACCTTTGTTAGTGACTTCAGTGCGATAAGCCAACGGATTGGACAATGCACGCGCTCTATCAAAGCTGATAACCGTCAAAATGGCGAGCGACCAGCCAAGAGTCAATGTGGTGAGCACGTATCGTAATTGGAACAGCTCAGTTTGAAGGTAACATGAATGGCGGGCGCGATAGAGCATCAAGCGCCAAACGGAAAACAGTGGCTGCGTCGTAACACCAGTCAAGCAATCAGTGGCGGCTAGGCTACAAAGCAAGACGTTGGCGGGCCTTTGAAGGCTCGGTGTTTTGGCCACTGTAATGATGACCAAGAGGTTGCTCAGGAATGCGAAAACACTAAGAGGTGCGTTAATACCAGTTGCAAGAACATCGTTCGTGAAGGACGTACTGTCGCTGGCAGGAAAGGCGATAAAGTCTGGCAAGCCGCATGGAGTGGTAGCGTTGCCTTGATTAGTCATTCTCTTGTAACCATGACGACGTACGTAAGGACAGAAGCCGAGTCGATCTAAAAGTTATAATGATAAGGGACAAAAAGACAGTTTATCAAAATTGAACTATTCCATGTTTTTTGGCTTTCGTGTGTGGCTGTAGATTATGGAACTTTTAAATGAGGATATTTCTATGGAAAATTGAGCACAGAAATCACCTTTTGGTGCACGTTTGCAGGTTTAAAATTTCGATCTGGCGAATTATGCCAACGTTATGCAAATAGAAAAACATCCTCAACAGAGACCTTTTTAACGCAACTGTACAGGCAAGCAGCATCCCCCACCCCCTTCCCCCCCCCCCCACCTTCCTAATCGTCTCTTGAAACGGTTTAAACCAAGAAATGTGAAACATTTTAACTTCAATGTTCGATTCAACGAGCCTTCTGAATGCGACTGTATAGGCAATGAAACCCCTGTCCCCTTCTTGTTATTTTTACTGCCTCCTGAATTAAATTCATTTTTTTGTTCTTAGCAGTTGAACTACCTTGTTCTCTTCTTCAGGAAAGTTTGGCTCTTTGATTAGAAATTAGGAAGAAGACTGTTTCTCACCTCTGAAATTCGGACGCTGGTTTCGGCTGTGGGTTGATTCACTATGAGTCAGTTCTGTGTTGATTTGCCTAAAACCTCTTTCATAAACTTCAACAGCAGTTACTTTCTCATCCTTGTTATCAGAATGAATAACAAATGACGGAACCTTGCTACTGAACTTCACTGACGGTATCTTTAATAGCAAATTCATACGTTTGGCTTCTAACATGACGATTCACCGCCATTTAGTCATTTCTATGATAAATCCAAATTTAGCATTTTAAAGACTTCACTCTCAGTTAATAACTACTTAGTCATGGAAAACTAAATTGCAGCAACGAAATAAGTGCCATTAACGCCTTGAAATCAAATTACATTATGTTCAAAAACAACGCATATAGCTATGTTACGTCGTCGATCATAAGTGAAGAGAAAGCTTCATGATTTCAAATTAACATTAAACTTTAATGTTAATTGGAAATCATGAAGCTTTCTCTTCACTTAATCAATTTCCCGGCTAGTTTAAGTATCTGATAGTTCTGATAGCCAGCTGCGATTTTCTCACCTCCATTTAACGATGATCCATTTAATGGACAGTTTCATCGCTCAATGCATATGTAAGCTGCAACATTATCCCATATGCCGACTAGTTTAATTGCCTCATAGCAATTTTGTAATTGATGCTAATGCCAGGAAAGATTTGAGACAGAAAAAGTGACGAACAGATTTCTGTTTAGCCGGTCTAGTTAATCAACCTGCCGATTAGTTTAAGTATCTCGATATAGTTCTTATATACAGCTGTGATTTTAACACCTCCATCTCATGATGATTCATTAAAGGGATGGTTTCGTGGCTCGATGCATGTGTAAGCTGCAACATTATCCCATTTTCCCGACTAGTTTAATTGTCTCATAGCAATTTTGTATTTGACGCTAATGCCAGGAAAGATTTGAGACAGAAAAATTGATGAACAGATTTCTGTTTAGCCAGTCTAGTTAATCAACTTGCCGATTAGTTTAAGTATCTCGATATAGTTCTTATACACAGCTGTGATCTTCACACCTCCATCTCATGATGAATCATTTAAGGGATGGTTTCATGGCTTAACGCATGTGCAAGCTGTAACATTATTCCATTTGCTTTGTGTAAGAAGCTATCCAAAACGAACTGATAATATTTGAGAGAAATTTTTCTCTGAAAGTTTCGCAGTCATCCGCAAAAAGGCTGCTGAAGAAGGGGTTTTTCTCATTAATATTCCTTTTGTATGTCTCTACTCCCAAACGCGCACCATTTAATTTTTTATTATTGATAAACCATAAGGATGCGAGTAGATAAATCGTACGTGTGACTAGAATGAATCATTCATCCCGAATAAAAATTTGACGTTCAATACTAAATTAGACACTTACTATTTAAATCCATCGGTACCATCGACGAAATGTTGGCATCAATCATCCTGCTAGCCCAAACTAGTCTGAGATTGCTTAATTACCAAGAAAGCGAAAAAGTTACTTTATTTACACTCGAAGGCTTGGGCATACGCCGAACAGTGAAACTCACCCTTAAGGACGTTCGCGCTAATTGTTTCCGCGCATCCTTACTGCGCACGCAAATTCACACGCCACGTCATGCATGAGAGCGCGCGCTAAGTATTAAAATGAACAACGATAGGGCAGATGGCCACTGCTATAGCTTTGCCTGGATTTAACGATCTTGAACGTTCGGTGACCCCTATTTTTCTTTTGATGAATCATTTTCTCTACCGATTTTCTACGTTTCGCGAAAAAATGAAAATCTATCGGCTAAAAGTTTGAATTTTTTGCGAAATGCACCATCGAATTCCGTTCTTTTTAGCTCTTCGTTTATCTGTGCGACGGTTTCAAATATATTGCCTCTTGAAGGGTTACGTTTTGTGAAAACGTTGGTAACATTTGAAATTATTTACGCAACAGACCCACTTCTACAAAATATGACTAAGATCGTTTGCCTCTGTTGACCCACCTTCGATATTTTTAGCTGTAAACCCCTGTAGACCATGCTGAATTACGTGCGCTAATTTTTCAAAATCAGGGTAGTTTAGTTTTCCACGCGCTTTATCTCTGAAACGAAGTTGGTGACGCCCAATTTTTTTTTTGCATATCTGACACAAGTAACTCATTATCTGACTAGAGTAAAAATTTAAAAAAAATCTATCGACTGGAAAATTTTCGCGCGAACGTCCTTAAGCCCCCAGAACCTGACGGCTGATCGAAATAAATTTATAACAACTTAGTCAAAACAATTAAAACGGAAGCAAATTATACGAATTTAGTTGGCTTAGTATCTCGTGTTTTCTTGCATTGTTTAAGAGTACTACATTACATGTGTAATAAAAGAAAATTATACTTCGGCTTCGAAAATAAGCGTATTGAACGCCTTAAAATCACATCGCTTGAGATGCTACTGAATGTTCTCAAACTTATAACTAATTCACCAAGTTGAAACATGAAAACAATAACGGCGACGGATCTTAATTAAAATCGACTTTTACGATTTCATTGGTCCATTTTCTCCCTGGTTTTAGCTTCCATCGAGAAGAATGCATCAAACTGGGAAAATGGTGTCTGACCACATTTCCAAACACCGAGAACACAGTCCAAAATAGAACGCAGCGGAGTATATTTGACCAACTGACAGTCAACGTTGCAGATGACTTTTTTTGTTAGGAAGGTTCGTTGAGACAGATCAATCAATTTAGCGGTGTTAATGGGTTCTCTTTTGAAGGTGACATTAATTTACTTTGAGTATCTCTTTAGCTCTTGAGTAAATAGGTTTTTTTTGTTAGTTTTCACTTTCTCATCTCCATTAAGTAATAAAAAATTTAAAAGTTCTGAGAGCTCAAAATTATCGTAAAGGATAATTATTTTGGCAACAGCCTGGTCTTAAACAATGAAAACAGAAGAAGATTATACGAATTTAGGCCGCCCAGTACTTTGTGTTTTCTTGTTCACATTTTATCAGTTGCGGAGGAAAAACACCCAGGCACCAGCAAGAATTCACTCACACCCTCCATCATCGCTCAATTGGTTGTATCATCGTTCTCTCTTTGACTATTGTTTCTTCAGTATAATGCATAGAGGGAAATTTAGAACCACCTTGTGCAGCATAATAACCATTACCCCATGAAAGTACTGCTCAGTAGTTTTCATTTGAATGGTCACATACTAGGGTTTCATTTACAGACCAAAACGTTAGAACCACCTTATACAGCATAACAAACAGTACTACATGACAGTACTGCTCAATAGGTTTCATTTTCAATAGGTTTTATCCACAGACCTAAAAGTTAGACCCACCTTCTACAGCAAAACTAACAACGTAAAACTGAGTATTGTTCGATATCTTTCATGAACAATGGATGCTGATATCATGGTGACAAGGCTAATCAACTGAAATCTGTTCATGGGTGTGTCTGCGGTGGCAGTCAATCTCTGCGCGTGGCACCCAAGGTGGGAACATTAGGTTTCATCTTTATAGGTACAGTAAACGCAATAAGCCATTTCAGAGTTACTGTTACCTCTGTTTCAAAACGAGTCTTGGTGCTCAGCCTTTCATATGAAAATGAGTATTTCTTGCACGCCACGTTCATTGTCTTACAAATCAAACTCATTTACATGTGAAAAGTTGCGCACAAGGACTTGTTTTTAAACAGAGGTAAAAAGCAACTCGGAAATGGCTTATTTCCTCACGAATTAATATGAACCAGTGCGTATGGTCCACAAGGTGAAGCATTAAAAGGGCGTTCTATCATGCTGAACATGCTTTGCTAAGTATTGGACTGCACACGAGACGAAGAGATGACAACGTAGATTAAGGCTTCTAACAATAGTTGGAAAAAGAACACTAAAATCGCGAACATAACTTATAACGGAAACCATAAGAGAATTCAGCAGGTAGGCTGCAGGACACGTGTTTATGGAACACATCAAAAGATAATTATTTCAAAAGGTCTAGATAGCAGCAGACATGTAAAGATTTTAAGGAAAACGACCACTTTTTTAAGTTTAAAAAACATGTTTCGACAGAACTTCTGTCATCTTCAGTAGAATGAATGATTACAAAGCAAGTTGAATAATAAGTAGGCAAAAATGCTAATTAAGACAAATAGTAACAACAGAACGTGAAAAGGTGTAAATTAAAAGGATAATTTTAGATTTACATGGTGTAATTGCTGATTGAGGCAAGGTAGTTCTTTTTGAATATGGATAGCCTCCTTTATCTTGAGTTGAAAGCTGGTAGTGGCGTGATCTAAAATATGAAAGCAGTCTATTGAACACAATGAGCGACAACGTTCAGAATTCTGAAGATGTTTGAAGATGTGAGAGGCCCTATCAACGGCTAAGCACTCACGTACGCGTGTGGAAAAATGTCGGGAGGTTTCGCCGACATAACAGGCATTACAGCCCGCACATGTAAACTTATAAACTACACGTGAACGAAGCCCGCCGGGGATAGGGTCTTTCACACCAAAAAGGTTACCTATCTTAAAGGAAGAAAAAACTAATTTGATGTCTAAATCATTACAATAGCGTTTGATTAAGTGCCGAATCTTCTTCTGAGTGATGACAGAAAAATGGCCTATGTACGGCAGCTTAAAGTAAAACGTGGGCGAGGTGGTAAGGGGGTAGCCCCGGGGATAATGATTGCTATGGGCCCCAGTGATGTAACGATTAACCACTTTTTCAATTAAATGGGCAGGGAAAAGGTTCTTTTTGAGAATTTCAGTAAGCTTGGTTATATCCTCGTGTAACCCCAACCAAGTGTTGTTTTTAAAACTTAAAAAAGTGGTCGTTTTCCTTAAAATCTTTATAATTATTTCAGCAATAACTGGCCTTCTATCTATTAATGCATTTTTGGGGAATGTTTTGATCATTGTTGTTCTTCAAAAGGTGCAGTCGCTTCATCCGCCATCAAGACTTCTCCTATGCCGTGTCGCAATCACGGACCTCTGTGTGGGCCTCATTATCCAGCGTC
>NW_028301578.1:11632500-11687500 GCF_042242905.1 Orbicella faveolata | reverse complement strand
TTCAGCAATGCCGAAAGACATTTAGACTCTAGAATTCAAGATTACATACTGCAAAAACTGAGAAAAATATAGACAAAGCAGTGACGTAATTTCTTTAGTGTAGGATACACGATGTCAAAGAATAATTTGCGTTATGAAACATACCAAATTATGTGAAGGTGAATCACCATGACACGAGCGTGGCACAAAGAAAAATTCTGAGTTCCCGACAGGAATCGAACCCATGACCTCCCGAACACCGGGCGGGCGCTCTATCCACTGAGCTACGAGAACTCATGGAGAGCAAGGTCAATATGACTGAGTTCATATATGATAGGTGTCCTGCATACTGCTAGGATCAACGCTATCGAATTCATCGCGAGTAGTGATAAGATAATAAAGATGGTGAATTTTAAGCTCGGTAATGAAATGTGAAGGTGAATTAATCAACATGACACGAGCGTGGGACAAAGAAAAATTCTGAGTCCCCGACAGGAATCGAACCCATGACCTACCGAACACCGGGCGGGCGCTCTATCCACTGAGCTACGAGAACTCATGGAGAGCAAGGTCATTTAACTGAGTTCATATATGATAGGCGTCCTGCATACTGCTAGGATCAACGCTATCGAATTCATCGCGAGTAGTGATAAGTTAAGTTAAATTATGTTTTCAAAGATGGCTGTGAAATTGAAGTTTTCGCTTTCTAGTCTAAAAATGGCGTCATTGATCAAAATACTCTTAGTAGTCTTTATAGCTTTACAGTTTTTGTATAGTTTTAATTTTCACCGTTCAAACTAATCATTTAGATATGGTATGTCCATAGCCTAACTCTTCCTTCAGAACCTCTTATTGGCCGAAAAATTCGTATACTAAAAGAGTTGTGACCCTAAAAATCAGTTGAAATTTGGCCTGTAAATTAAATTACGATAGTTGTATTTTCAAACAACCAAAAAGTAGACAAAATGTATTTACTTCGAGATGAATTTTAGCAAAGAGAAATGACCAAAGGGTAAATTACAAACTGCTTATGAAATTAATGAAAGTTCCCTTCCATTCTGTACTGATCTGCTGAAAATGCGCAGTTTTTAAGAAATTCCATCGGCGATTTAGCGGTATTTCGAACTTTCCCAGATTTCACAAACATGTGAACTTGCTAAAACTCTTAAAATATACTTGTGAAAATAGTTCACCAAAAGGGTCTTTTTGATGCAGCAAAAGAAATTCGAATTTTCCAAACTGTCGTCAGATTCTCCATATTTAGAGGCAGTGGCTCTGATAACTTTCGTGATAATTAAAGTCAGCAACATATATTTTGGAGGTTTCATCTCAATGCATGCTAGTAACCAACATACCTTTGTTAGTGACTTCAGTGCGATAAACCAACGGATTGGACAATGCACGCGCTCTATCAAAGCTGATAAGCGTCAAAATTGCAAGCGACCAGCCCAGAGTTAATGTGGTGAGGACGGATCGTGATTCTTGCAGTTCAGTTTGGAGGTAACATGAATGGCGGGCGCGATAGAGCATCAGACGCCAAATGAAAAACAGTGGCTGTGTCGTAACACCATTCAAGCAATCAGTGGCGGCCAAGCTACAAAGCAAGACGTTGGCGGGTCTTTGAAGGCTCGGCGTTTTGACCACTGTAATGATGACCAAGAGGTTGCTCAGGAATGCGAAAACACTTAGAAGCGCGTTAACACCAGCTGCAAGAACATCGTTCACGAAGGACGCACTGTCGTTGACGGGAAAGGCGATCCAGGCCGGCAAGCCGCATGGAGTGGTAGTGTTGCCTTGATTGGTCATTTTGTTGTAACCATGACGACGTAGGTAAGGACAGAAGCCGAGTCGATCTAAAAGTTATACGGATAAGCGGCAGTAGTTCAATTTTGACATGCAGTCCGTCAAAATTGAACTATTATAGATTTTTCGCTTTTGTGTGTGGCTGTACATTATGGAACTTTCAAATGAAAATAATTATAGGGAAACTTAAGCACATAAATCACTTTTCCGTGCACCTTTACAGATTTAACATTTCGATCCGGCGAAATTTGCCAAGGTGAGTTAAATTCATTTCTTTGTTCTTAGCAGATAAAATACCTTTTTCTCCTCGTAAAGAACAATAAGGAAAGTTTCGCTCTTTGATTAATTAAGAACTAGGAAGAAGACTACTTCTCACCTCTGAAAATCGAATGCTGTTCTCGCCTGCGGGTTAATTTACTGAGTTATCTCTGTGCTCATGTGTTTAAAACTTCTTTCATAAAATTCAGCAGCAGTTACTTTCCCATCCTTGTTATGAGAATGAATAACAAATGGCGGAACCTTGTTATTGAACTTGAACGCTACTTTTAAAAGGCTAAATTCAGATTTATCATCAAAATGACTAAATGACAGTAAATCATCATCTTAGAAGCCAAACCTGTGAATTAATTAATTGAGTTTTTCCATGAAAGACTTCATTCTCAGTTAATAAAAAGTTAGTAAAGGAAACCTTCGGGTGACTGCAGCACCGAAATAAGTGCGTTTAACGTCTTGAAATCAAATAATGGAGGATATTGCATTATGTTTAAAACCAACGCAAATGGTTATGTTACGTCATCGTTAATGAAGAGAAAGCCTCATGACTTCTAATTAACATTAAAATACAGATATATATATAAGTTAATCAATTTGCCGACTAGTTTAAGTATCCCATAGTTCTGAGAGTCAGCTGTGACTTTCTCACTCCAACTTAATGATGATTCATTTAAGGGATGGTTTCACGGCTCAACGTATGTGTAAGCTGTAACATTATCCCATTTGCTTTGTGTAACAAACAATCTGAAGCGAGCTGATGATTTTTGAGAGAAATTTTTCTCTGACAGTTTCGCAGTCATTCGCGCGAAAGGCTACCCATAGAAGGGATATTTCTCATTAGCATTTCTTTTGTATGTACCAGCTCCTAAACACCATTCAATTTTAGTGCGTTTAACGTCTTGACATCAAATAATGGAGGATATTGCATTATGTTTAAAACCAACGCAAATGGTTATGTTACGTCATCGTTAAAGAAGAGAAAGCCTCATGACTTCTAATTAACATTAAAATACAGATATATATAAGTTAATCAATTTGCCGACTAGTTTAAGTATCCCATAGTTCTGAGAGTCAGCTGTGACTTTCTCACCCCAACTTAATGATGATTCATTTAAGGGATGGTTTCACGGCTCAACGTATGTGTAAGCTGTAACATTATCCCATTTGCTTTGTGTAACAAACAATCTGAAGCGAGCTGATGATTTTTGAGAGAAATTTTTCTCTGACAGTTTCGCAGTCATTCGCGCGAAAGGCTACCCATAGAAGGGATATTTCTCATTAGCATTTCTTTTGTATGTACCAGCTCCTAAACACCATTCAATTTTAGTGCGTTTAACGTCTTGAAATCAAATAATGGAGGATATTGCATTATGTTTAAAACCAACGCAAATGGTTATGTTACGTCATCGTTAATGAAGAGAAAGCCTCATGACTTCTAATTAACATTAAAATACAGATATATATAAGTTAATCAATTTGCCGACTAGTTTAAGTATCCCATAGTTCTGAGAGTCAGCTGTGACTTTCTCACCCCAACTTAATGATGATTCATTTAAGGGATGGTTTCACGGCTCAACGTATGTGTAAGCTGTAACATTATCCCATTTGCTTTGTGTAACAAACAATCTGAAGCGAGCTGATGATTTTTGAGAGAAATTTTTCTCTGACAGTTTCGCAGTCATTCGCGCGAAAGGCTACCCATAGAAGGGATATTTCTCATTAGCATTTCTTTTGTATGTACCAGCTCCTAAACACCATTCAATTTTAGTGCGTTTAACGTCTTGAAATCAAATAATGGAGGATATTGCATTATGTTTAAAACCAACGCAGATGGTTATGTTACGTCATCGTTAAAGAAGAGAAAGCCTCATGACTTCTAATTAACATTAAAATACAGATATATATAAGTTAATCAATTTGCCGACTAGTTTAAGTATCTCATAGTTCTGATACTCAGCTGTGATTTCCTCACTTCCATTTAACGATGATCCATTTAAGGGATGGTTTCACGGCTCGACGCATGTGCAAGCTGTAACATTATCCCAGTTGCTTTGTGTAACAAACAATCCAAAGCGAGCTGATGATTTTTCAGAGAAATGTTTCTCCGAAAGTTTCGCAGAAATTCGCGAAAAAGGCTGCTAAAGAAGGGATATTTCTCATTAGCAGTTCTTTTGAATGTACCAATTCCCAAACACCATTCAATTTTTATTATTTATGAAACAATAGGATGCGAGTAGGTAAATCGTGCGTGTTTCCAGAACAAATCATTCATCCCGAATAAAAATTCGATGTTCGATACTGAATATTGAACTACTTAAATCCGTCGATACCTTCGGCAAAAGTTTGGCATCAGTCATTCTCCTTACCCAAACTCTGTGACATCTTAATAAGTAAGAAAGCGAAAAAGTTACTCAAGGCCTAAAGGTTTATCGAAATAAATTTATAACAACCTAGTCTGAATAATTAAAACCGAAGCAAATAACACGGATTTAGTTCGCCCAGTTTTTCGTGTTTTCTTGATTAAGAGTGTTACATTTATAGTAAAAGAAAATTAAACGTCAACTCCGAAATAAGAGTAAAAGACCTTAAAATCCCGTCGCTCGTGACATTACAGTATGTTCTCAAAGTCATAACTAATTCACCAAGTTGAAACAAGAAACAATGACGGTGACGGATCTTAATTAGAAACGACTTTACGATTTCATTTCTCCATTTTCCCCCTAGTTTTAGCTTCCATTGAGAAGATGCATCAAACTGAGAACACGGTGTTTGACCACATTTCCAAGCACCGAGAACGAAGTCGCAAATACGACGCGTAGCGGAGCATATTGGACGAACTACTATTTTGACGAACATTGTTGTAGATGTCTTGAGTGCAAGAAGGTTCGTTAAGACAGATCAATTAGTTTAGAGGTTTTAAGAGCAGCTTCGCCTAAATATCAACTAGACTTGGAAATAGCGAAAAAAATCGAATTTCTTCAAACTCGCCCAGAATAAAGCCCTACGGGCACTAGTTACAAAAATATTGTTTTAAGTTCGATAAATCAAAATTTTTTTTTAACGCAATTTTTTCGTTCGATGCCCCAAATCGGCCAAAATCGATCGAAAATGAGCGGCATATTTAGAGGTTCGTAAACTCAAAAGTAAAAATCTTCATAACGAACTGATTGCACGTTGTATTTGTACTTCCTTTCTTGTATATTTAGAGCTAAACAGATCGCGATTTGATTAGAACTAAAATATTTGACGAATTTTCAAAGTTAACAACCCAAGAGAGCTTAACAAGAGGTCTACATTTAGCCTATTTTCAAATGCTAAAAAGGCGTTCTGGTACACGGCTTTTCCCACAAGGACTAAATTGGTCTGAAAGAGCATTGTTTCTTCTTCAAATCTGTGAAATAAAATTTTTGGGTAAATAAAATCGCGAGCGCTGAGATAGCGAACTAAATGCAGCACTTCTTCCTGAAAACGTGACCTTTGACCCAAGCGTAACGGAAACCGATTACTGCAAGAAAACCCGGAAGAAAAGCAAACGCTTCGTTATTTTGAAACATTTTCAAGTGATTTCTCGCCGAAACCATAATTGCAAAAACTATTTCCAGATATGAAATCTTACAGGGTCAAAGAAGGAGCTAAAGGACGCATTTTGACACAATAACTTTGTTTGCTGAGAATTGAAGTCAATGACCGTTAACGAATTCCAGTGAAATTTGCGAACTTGAAGTATGTTAGCCGATACTTACCTGAATATTTATATTTATAGCAGAATCGTCTTCTTGGATTAACCTTCAAACGATGCTGGATCCAGCTTTGGAAACCTCTATAAGAAGAAATGGTTAATGTTCCGTGACCTGCCCGCTGCTACAAGTTCCATGCACATGCCGACCGCATGTTTGTCGTAA
Source organism: Orbicella faveolata (assembly GCF_042242905.1). NCBI lineage: Eukaryota > Metazoa > Cnidaria > Anthozoa > Scleractinia > Merulinidae > Orbicella > Orbicella faveolata. The sequence continues at coordinate 11,681,543 of NW_028301578.1, read as the reverse complement.
AACTAACTGAACTCCACTGACAGTTTCCATTGGCAACCCCAAAATAAACAATCCCCCAAAATGTAAAGTGAAATTGGCTGTCTTCGGGAACAGTTAGAAGCTAGAATCAAGTTCCATTGCCTTTAAGAAGTGCTTGATTTTACTTCTTTCAGTCAGTAGTTACTGTCACGTTCGAATACTGTGTATCAGACACGCCAAAACACTGCAGACCGTGCAGACTGAGTAAGTTTCCCATACAAAGTCTTCTACGCGTTTGTCTATTGAATCAAAAGTCACATACTGCGCTTGTGCAGCCTGTGGATAAATGACAAACTTTCAGATATATTGAACACCATTTTGTAAATAGCGCCAAAAAAAATGAGTCAAAATTAAAGGTCCAAACAAGTCTGCACGGTCTGCAGTATTTTGGCGTGACCGATTCGCGGTATTCGAACGTGACAGTAAGAAATACTGCGTGAACAAAGTCGACGCAGACAAATAACTGAAATCAAGCACTTTTTAAAGGTAATGGATCTTGACTCTAGCTTCTAACTGTTCCCGAAGACAGCCAATTTCACGTTACATTTTGCGGATTGTTTATTTTGGGGTTGCCTATGAAAACTGTCAGTGGAGTTCAGTTAGTTTTACGACAAACATGCGGTCGGCATGTGCATGGAATTTACAGCAGCGGGCACGTCAAGGAACATTAAACATTTGTTTCCAAATGTGGATCCAGCTTCTTTTGAAGGTTAATCCAAGAAGACGACTCTTCTATAAATCAGTATAAATATTCAGGTAAGTATCGGCTAACATACTTCAAGTTCGCAAATTTCACTGGAATTCGATAACGGTCATTGACTTCAATTCTCAGCAAACAAAGCCCTTGAAATGCGCCCTTTAGCTCCTTCTTTGACCCTGTAAGATTTCATATCTGGAAATAGTTTCTTGCAATAATGGTTTCGGAGAGATATCGCCAGAAAATGTTTCAAAATAACGAAGCGTTTGCTTTTCTTCCGGGTTTTCTTGCAGTATTCGGTTTCGTTACGCTTGGGTCAAAGGTCACGTTTTCAGGAAGAAGTGCTGCATTTAGTTCGCTATCTCAGCGCTCGCGATTTTATTTACCCAAAAATTTTATTTCACTAATTTGAAGAAGAAACAATGCTCTTTCAGACCAAACTAGTCGTTTTGGGAAAAGCTGTGTACCAGAACGCCTTTTTAGCATTTGAAAATAGGCTAAATGTAGACCTCTCGTTTAGCTGTCATGGGTCGTTAATTTAGAAAAATCGTGAAATATTTTAGTTCCAATCAAATCGCGATCTGTTTAGCTCTAAATATACAAGAAAGGAAGTACAAATACAACGTACAATCAGTTTGTTATGAAGATTTTTACTTTTGAGTTTACGAGCCTGTAAATATGCCGCTCATTTTCGATCGATTTTGGCCGATTTGGGGCATCGAAACGAAAAAATTGCGCAGAAAAATAATTTTTGATTTATCGAACTTAAAACAATATTTTTGCAACTAGTGCCCGTAGGGCTTCATTCTGGGCGAGTTTGAAGAAATTCGATTTTTTCGCTATTTCCAAGTCTAGTTGATATTTAGGCGAAGCTGCTCTTAATGAGTTCTCTTTAGAAGGTGGCATCATTTTATAGAGTACTTTAAGTATCACTTTAGCTCTTGAGTAAATAAGATTAGGGTTAGTTTTGACTTTCTCATCTCCATTAAGTAATAAACCATTAAACTCTGAAAGCTCAAAATTATCGTAAAGAATAATTAATTGGTAATAGCCTGGTCTTAAACAATGAAAGCAGAAGGAAATTAAACGAATTTACAGTGTAGACTGCCCAGTACTTTGTTCATGTGTTTTCTTGTTCCCATTTTATCAGATGCCGAGGAAAAACACCCAGACATGCGTCATCTTTGTCTTGAGGTAACACTTTTTTGCAATTATGAATTCACTTACACCTTCTCTCGTCGCTCGCTTGGTTGTATGATCATTCCTTCTTTGACTATTGTTAAGAAATTTCAGTTATTGATGAATTGAGATACATCATTGAAAATGCCCAGGAGTAGAGACGGCCATGAATTTCAGGGAAGCAAAATTGTAGGATCGTATTTATCCCCAAGACAAATCGACCGGTCCAAGATAAGCGACGAGGATTAAAACAACAATGGCCATGTCTGTGACTACCTTCTGTTCCTTTCGTCCTAAATATCACTGACAGCTGCTGCGCGCCAACTTCGCCCACAATTTGACTGTTATGGCGACGGATAGCGAGGAACATTTTGATGTGATCGATAGCCGGAAGTAGCACGAAAAAAACAATGAAATCAACTGCAGGAAAAAAAGCAAAAATCCCTATAATAAACAACTTATTAACCTTGAAGGTTCAATCTTTACTGGAAAATCTTTAACTTGGCGTTGCCGTGTTGACCTTGTTATAGCTCGCCGGCCAATACGGTAAGGTCTCGGTTTCAGATTTTTCCGTAAAGATCTTGCCCTCGGTTAATAACTAATTAGTAAAAGAAAACTAATCTACAGTACGGAAATTAGTGCGTTTAATGTCTTGGAACCAAATTGTTAAAGATATTAATTTATGTTCAGAAACAACACAGATCGTTATGTTAAGTCATCAATATTGAAAAGAAAGTTTCATAATTTAAACTAAAAAAAATAAAAATACGGATATCGAGAACAATTGGGTAGGGTTGTGCGGCGCGCTTCCCTTATATACCCTATTTATGACCAAAATCGGCGATTTTAAATACCTTATTTTTGACCTGACCCTAAATCAACACCCTGTTTCAGACCTTCCTTCTACTTGGTTCCTAGTTCAGACTGATGTTAAAGGCATCGTGAAGGGCTTTTGTTGATCGGTCTTATCGATAATGATAAAAAAGTGGCTTCTTCTAATAAACATATCCAATTCAAAACTGTAGTGCAAAAACCAGACCCTATGTATGATCAAAATGTCTAAAATCGATACTCTATTTATATTTGTGAACAAAACGGCTGAAAAACCATACCCCTTAGGGTCGCTCATACCTATATAGTTCATATAAGGGAATACCCTCACCGGATAACAAGTTCGGCGTTCAATACTAAATTAAACACTCTCTATGTAAGTCCGTGGATACCCTCCTTGTTAGTTTGGCAACAGTCATCCTGCTAACCCAAATTATAGTCTCTTTTCTCAGAGCTCAAAATTATCGAAAAGGACAGTTTGGTAACAACCTGGTCTTAAACATTTAGCAAAGCAGGAGAAGATGCGAATTTAGATCGTCCTTACTTCATGTTTTCTTGTTCACTTTTTTATCAAAGGCTGACGAGAATTACCTAGGCATTTATGTCTTGAAGTAACATTTCTGATCAATCAAAGATTTACTTACACTCTCACTTGCCGCTCGCTTGGTTATATGATCGTTCCCTGTCTGTCTATTGCTTCCCTTTATTATACGGTATAGAGCATAGCCTTGTACAGCACAATAAACAGTATCAAATGAAAGTACTGCTCAATAGCTTTCATTTGAATGGTCGAATACTAGGGTTTCATTGTACAGCGTAATAAACAGTACCACATGAAAGTCCTGATCAATATATATAGACCCTTGGCTCCTAGGTGGAGCATAGGTCGTCCACAGTTTTCTTCCATTGCTCTCTGTCCTGAGCTTGTCGTTCAAGTTGGGTCTATCACAGGCCTATTTGCCGCAGTTCTTGTTCGGCTGATCTTCTCCAATTGTTTTTCGGCCTACCACGGTTTCGTTTACCTTCAGGATTCCAAAAGAGTGTCTGTTTAGTTACGTCGTTATGTGGTTTTCTTAATGTGTGGCTGATCCAATTCCACTTCTTTCTTCTGATTTGGGTCTTCATCTTTTCTTCCTGGGTTTTTGCTAGTAGGTCTTCTTTGCTGACGGTGTTCGGCCATCTTACCCCAAGGATGTTACGTGGGCAGCGATTTGTGAAGGCTTGGATTTTTCCTGAGATCTACTTCGTTACTCTCCAAGTTTCGGCTCCGTAGATCAAGACCGCTTTTACATTTGTATTGAAGATCCTAAGTTTGGTCCTCAGGGATATCTCTTTAGATCTCCACACCGGTCTCAACAGAAGGAATGCTGTTCTAGCTTTCCCAATCCTTACCAACACATCTCGTTCTGTTCCTCCATCAACAGCTATCACGCTCCCTAGGTAGGTAAAGGAGGTGACGTTCTCTATATCCTCATTGTCTAGTTTGATTGGGTGTTCGTTTTGTGCTGTTTATACGCATTGTCTTGGTCGTGCTTTTTTTTGATAGTAAGACTTGTCGTGCCGGCGGTTGTTGCCAGTGATTCCACTTTGTCCTGCGCATGCTTATGATTGCGGGAAAGTAGCGCGATGTCATCGGCGAAGTCTAGGTCATGGAGTTGGGAAAGAAGGAACCATTGTATTCCCGTCCTGGAGCCTTCTGTTGTTGTCGTCATTGTCCAATCAATAACCAAAAGAAAAAGCATGGGTGATAGGATGCAGCCTTGTCGAACTCCAGTCTTCAAAGAGAAAGGTGGTGTAAGTTCACGAGTTTGTATTACTCTAATTTGGGAATTGTAATACGACTGCTGTGTGAAGGCAATGAACTTCTCTGGAATTCCATAGTGGCGTAGGACATTTAAATGGTCACACACTAGGGTTTCATCCTCAGACTTAAAAGTTAGAGTCATCTTGAACAGCAACAATTAACATAATGAACATTACCACATGAAATCACTAGTCTGCAGTAACTTTTATTGGAATTGTCACTCACACACGAGGATTTCATCTACAGACTTTTAGAAGTAAGACTAAGTATAAGAGTCCGAACATGCATTGTGAGCCTGCCATGTGTTGGTCATGAGGTAACAATCACTCGGTTCCTAATAGTTCCTTTCAAAAGCATGAACACAAAACCGATCGCACTGCTATTCTGAGTTCTCCATTGCGTTTCAAGTACAGAAAAGGATTTATTGACGAATTGATATAAGTCATTGTGAATGCCCACGGATAAAGAAGGTCGTAGACTTCAGGGAGGAATGATTGGAAGGCCAGCTTTATTACTATCATCGGTCCAAGGCAAGCGAAGAGAATTACCACAACAATGGCCATGTCCACTGTTACCTTCTTTTCCCGCCCAAATACCGTAGACAGCTGCTGCTCGTTGACTTGGCCCACCATTTGACTGTTATGGCGACGAATAGCGAGGAACATTCTCATGTGATTGATAGCCGGAAGTAGGATAAATATCACACCAATTGTCAACAGGGTGTGTTGCGGCAGGAGGCTTTCGGGAATGACAAAGTGAAGTAAAATCGTGACCAAAACCCAGGCTGATGCTGTGATGACGGTGATCTTAGCGATACCTGAAAAAAAAAACAAAAAAAACTCGTGTCTTTGTTTATATTCTAAATCATCCTCAATCAGGCCAGAGGAAACAAAATAAATATGTATATTTTCATTTACATTTATATGTAGACTGTTGGCACAGAATGTTAGTAATGACCTGGAAATGCTCTATTTTGACTCCACCGTGCATTGAAAAGGTCGGCAGTTATTCAAGATGCTAATCCTTGGGCTTTCTCGGGCCATCCCAGTCATGTTCGGTGCAAATAATTGTCTTTTTTTTTAAAACAGTGTTAAAGAATGTCTCGCTTGTCAGGGCAGTTTTTCCTGCAAAGTAGACGATATAAAACTTCAAAGGTATGTCAGTCCTGACCCCAACTGTACATACATACACGGGGTTAATAATACTCGGAATGCTTGTAAAATGTGAAGGTGAATTAATCAACATGACACTAGCGTGGGACAAAAGAAAATTCTGCGTGCCCGACAGGAATCGAACCCATGACCTCCCGAACACCTGGCGGGCGCTCTATCCACTGAGCTACGAGAACTCATGGAGAGCAAGGTCATTTAACTGAGTTCATATATGATAGGTGTCCTGCATACTGCTAGGATCAACACTATCGAATTCATCGTGAGTAGTGATAAGTTAATAAAGATGGTGATTTTTTTTTTTTTTAATTCACCTTCACATTTCATTACCGAGCTTAAAATTCACCATCTTTATTAACTTATCACTACTCACGATGAATTCGATAGCGTTGATCCTAGCAGTATGCAGGACACCTATCATATATGAACTCAGTTAAATGACCTTGCTCTCCATGAGTTCTCGTAGCTCAGTGGATAGAGCGCCCGCCCGGCGTTCGGGAGGTCATGGGTTCGATTCCTGTCGGGGACTCAGAATTTTCCTTTGTCCCACGCTCGTGTCATGTTGATTAATTCACCTTCACATTTCATTACCGAGCTTAAAATTCACCATCTTTATTAACTTATGCTTGTAAAATGTTTTAATTTTTTTTCTCTGCTTGTACCAAGAAACGAAAATTTAACCACTAAAAGGGAAGATTCCCTCCTTATAGGCAAAAGAGTTTCATTACTAAAATCAATGAAGATTATGTTGTAGTTTTTTCGTTTATTTCAATCGCGAAGTGAAAATAAACATTGTTTTCAGTGGTCTTGTGCTCAGTTGATTTGCATTTTAAGGTTTTTTCCATTTGTTAATTTTTTCCCCTTCATCCTACACTGAAACCTAATACATATTCACATTTTGTAGCAATGTTTAACTCAATCCTTAGGCATACTGTCAAAAATGAATTTCATATTTTCCAAACGAAACTTAGTTTGTCTAAAGGCTTCAAAAAATACCCCGCTGCATGCCTGAATTTTTGAAGAAAACAGTCAATTACAACTAAAGACACATAAAAGGTAGAACATACCCTGCACAAATTTCTGAAATAAACAGACTCGAGACATACTATAAATAGTTGCGTTTTGGGATTCGCAGAGAAATACGCTCAGTACGTGCACACCCCGGGGAAGGGTGGGTGGGGTACAGTGATTTGGTTGCGTTGTGCGGTCCACTTCCCAAAACCCTTAGCCTATTTATTACCAAAATCGGTGATTTTTGTTACCGTATTTATGATCTGACTAACAATTCGATACCCACTTATGACCATTGCTGCTGGCAATGGCCCTAAACATTAGTTATGAAGGGCTTTTGTTGACGGTCGCATTGGTAATGATGAAAAAAGTAGCTTCTTCTAAGAAACATACCCAATTCAAGACTAGAGTGCTAAAACCCGGCCATACCCTATTTATGAACAAAACGGCCGAAAAACTCCACCCCCACATACCCCTCCCCTACAGCACTCTTTCACCACACCCAAGCCCATATAAGGGAATACCCCGGGGGTGCACACATTGCTCTACTACTCGTTAAACGTTATGCTTGGCCATATTCGCTCGTTGCCATCACTGTCGCCGTGCACGTGACCATTGTAGATTACTGGACTGTCACCCTAAATTAGTATCCATCAAACGACGGGGCCAATTTGCTAAAAACATATGTTCCTCTCACACTCCGTTCGCGTCAAAATGGTTGTTAAGCCCAGTGTCGTCTATCTGATATCAACATGTAATAATCAACATACCTTTAGTTCGTAGATCATCCGGGTGAGGGTAATTCTGAAGAGAACTGTTGTTGATGACTGACGCTTAGTAAGCTGCGACAACAACGAACTGCAAACGACAGTGTACAGCCGAAAACCGACGCATACCGACCGATTACTTGACGAATCATCCTACAACCCGACTTCACACAAAGCCACGACTATAAAGACTTTGACGAGACGAGCGCAACTAGTTTGCGACAAACCCGACAGATTACGTAAGGAAAACAGATACCTTGAACGTTTTTTTTTTCACAAAAACAACTACAACGCTGACTTTATTAGAGGAAACATTTACCGCCCTACTGAAGCAGACGCAACGAACAGGAAACCAACACCTGTTACTACAGTGACTATACCTTACACTTCTGACACCATCTCACGGATCCTACAGCCCTACAAAATTCGTGTAGCCCATAAACCTACAACTACGTTTCGACACTTACTGACCAACGTGAAAGACAGGGACGAACCTAACAACAGACAGGGAGCAGTTTACAAGATAAAATGCTCCGACTGCCAGGCTTCCTACATTGGTGAGACTGGCAGAAACCTTAACACGAGACTGACTGAACACAAACGAGGCACGAAGAAATGGTGATGCCAACAATCACATTGCCGTACATCATCAACTGACAAACCACAACTTTCACTGGGACTCTGCTCAGTGCTTCCTACAGTACAAAATATTTTCAACCACTGACTCTGGAAAGCTGGTACACTAACCTAGAACAAACGCCTCTTAACAGATGTCAACAACTACTGGCGCCTTACAAACGACTTATCCATGACGGAAAACGAAACCGACAAACGGACTTCTAACAGACCGACTTAATTTGACGAACAATACCGACCAGACTATAACATCATCGACTGACAAACACTATTCACTTGACTTTGAAAATGACTTCCGCTCAGGTTGTCGAAACGTCAGTCACCAACAACGTCAGTCACCGATACGAACTACTGATACTCCTGGGTTCAAACCATTTACTATGCAACATACCTTTGTTAGTGACTTTAGTGCGATAATTCAGCGGATCGGACAATGCACGCGCTCGGTCAAAGCTGATCAGCGTGAAAATGGCGAACGACCCACCAAGAGTCAATGTGTTGAGCACATATCGTGATTCGAACAGCTCAGTTTGGAGGTAACATGACTGACGGGCGCGATGGAGCATCAAGCGCCAAATGAAAAACAGCGGTTGTGACGTCAGGCCAACCAAGCAGTCAATAGCGGCCAGGCTACACAGCAAAATGTTGCTGGGTCTTTGAAGGCGCGGTGTTTTGGCCACAGTAACGATGATGATGAAGTTGCTAAAGAACGCGAAAATACCAAGGGGTACGTTAACACCAACGGCAAGAGCATCGTTTACATAGGACGCACTGTCGTTGGCGGGAAAGGCGATCCAGGCTGGCAAGCCGCATACAGTGGTAGCGTTGCCCTGATTGGTCATTCTCTAGTAACCATGACTACGTACGTAAGGACAGGGTCGATCTAAAAGTTATAATGACAAGCGGGAAGAAAGATAGTTTGCCAGAAATAAAGAATCCAAAATAGATTTTTTTGCTATCGTACGACGCTTTAGATTTTGGAACTTTCAAATGAAGAGAACTTATGGAGAAAATATATTGAGTAAACGAATCAACTTTTAGCGGACCTTTGAAGCTTTACAATTTGCAATCCATATCTGATTTAGATATGAGTGGTTTTGATTCAGATTAAGAAATCTGCTATTAAGCATTTCCCAGCAATAATAACCTGACATGGTCAATTCTTTTACCGGATTATATAACTGTGGCTGTTAGTAAGGCACGGTGTATACGCCGCATTTCTGCCGTGTCGAATTCAATTAAACGAATTAAAATCGACTTAAATTCGACATCTACGCACGTTCGACTGGTCCTGCCACATTATCCGACAGAAATGCGACACCGATTCAAACGTGGAATTTCTGCCGTGTCGAGCTTAATACATAAATCATGTTAACGTATTGAGCATGCGTAAGTTTGGTCCCGCCAAATAAAAAAAAGAAGCTTGGCCATTCTCGTCTCAATGCAACCTGAACATATTACAATACATACTGCAGGTGGTTGGTGTTTGCAGCATGAGACCCTTATTACTAGATCTTAAGTTATATGGTCCAACCTGCTGCAATCTAGCAAGCTCATGTAAATGGTAGGACCTTGTCCATTAATTACTTTATAACATGTTCAGCTGACCGACATACCCCGACAGTATTTATTCAAAATTAAGTGCGACACAAGTGCAACTTATGAGTCAACAGTCGCATTTGTGCCGCACCTCAGACTGAATTCAACACGGCAGAAGTGCGACGTAGGAACCAGGCCTAATGAAGAATTGGTTCATACTTAGCGTGCGTAAATCGAGTTATGGATGCACACGGGAAGTTTGGAGAGCACGAAAGAAGCGTAAGAGTTGCTCGAGGCGATAGCCGAGAGCAACTCTAGCTTCTTAATTGCTCTCCAAACTTCCCATAACTTGAACCAACTCTTTCATAACATGGTGACAACAACTGAAGTGAACATGTTTTAATTGAGATCCTAACACGTCACGATCAGTTGAGCAACAATTGAGCGAAAATGCTTAACCGGGTTTCTAAAGTTGTCAATGAAAACTTCGCTTCTTTGAATTAATTATAATGAAAATGTAGGCATATAAAATCAAAAATACTCAATGAAAATGTAGACAAACAAAGTCAGAATACTCAAGCCGGTTTTTAAGTAAACATGTTACTTGGCAAAAGTCCAAGGCTCGAAGTAGGCTTTGGTTTGTTCACATGGCCCAAACCAGTATACAAAAGGAACTTGCACTAAACTCGACGGAAATTTCTCAGCTAAATTGAAAATGCACACGTCATGCTACATACGCACGGCCTTGCGTTCATAGAGACTTCGTTCATGATGACTAAAAGGAATTAGATAGGACTAGCGCGCGCGTTATGTTTTAATATTTTATACTTTTAGACATGTAAGTTTCCAGGACTTCGTATCGTCTTTTTTTTTCTGCATTTGCATCCGCGCTGCCGCAAACGGTATTAACCGACAAATGCGAAACATTTTAACTTCAAGAATATTGAAAGTAACGTTATTCGACGCTTCGTCGCATCGAGCTTCATTATCAAGAATGAAAAATTCGTTATTAAATGCTAAAGTTGTTAAAAGAGTTGAGCTTTGAATAATTATCAATTATATGGCAATCTAACTCTTTTGAACTTCGAAATTTAACGAATTTCTCAATCCTGATAATGATACTCGATGCTTCGAAACGACTAGTAAAGTTATTTTAATGTTTCTTGAAACTGACCCATCCGATCTGATATTTTAACTTCAATGTTTGATTTACCAGGCCTTCTAAACGGACGTGTATAGGCAAGGAACCGCAGCCTCTTTTTGACTCCTGTCTGAGTCAAATTCATATCTTTGTTCTTAGCAGATTAACTGATTCATTTTTTTTCTCTTATTTAAACATGTCCCGAAAGTTTCACTCTGATTCAAAATTAAAAAAGGCCCATTTCTCACCTCTGAAAATCGGAAACTTTTTCCGGCAGCCGGTTAATTTACTTTGAGTCAGTTCTGTGTTCATTTGCTTAAACCTTTGATAATCTTCAACAGCAGTTACTTTCCCATCGCTGTTATCACAATGAAAAACAAATGACGGAACCTCGCTATTGAACGCTACCTTTAAAATGCTAAATTAGGATTTAACATCATGGAGATGACTAAATGATGGTAAATTGTCTTGTGACAACCCATTAAACCTGTGAATTAAGCAACATTATTGTATGGCTCTTGATGGTAGCCCATAAAACGCATACTCTGATTGGCTAATTCTAGGGCATTATTCTCCCGTAACTCCCTCGGGTCGATAACGTACTGCAAAAACAAAGCAAAAGCAATATAATAAGCAACTTATTAACCTCGAGCGTTCAACTTTTTACGGGAGAATCTCAAACCTCGACCCTGTCGTATTGACCTGGCTTTGGTTCGGTCAATGCGGCAAGGTCTTGGTTTTAGATTTTCCCGTTAAGACCTTAATCTCGGTTAAAAAGTATTTAGTTCAAGAAAACTATACTGCAAGCAAGGAAATAATTGCGTTTAACACCTTAAAATCAAATTGTTTGAGACAATACGTTATGTTTCCAAACTCAATAATAATTCATCAAGTTAAAACAAAGAAAATCACAACCGTGAAGGAGGTTTGGATACCCGGTCTTAATAAGTATAGATTTGGACGATTTTACTTCTCAGTTTCTCCTAAGTTTTTGTTTTGGTTGACCAAGCTTTTGACTGACCAAGCAATACGGCAAGGTCGAGGTTTCAGATTTTTCCGTCCTGAAATTGAACGTTCGAGGCTAATTAAGTTGTTTATCTAATGGCCTTTTTTTGGTTTTGCAGGAGGTAATCGGCTGATGGGCATTACGGGAAAATAATACCCTAGAATTAGCCAATCACAGCGCGTTATATTGACAACAAACAAGAGTGATACAATAATGTTACTTAACTTACAGGTTTGAGTTGTAACAAGACAACTTACCGCCATTTAGTACATTCTTCGTTAAATCTGAATTTAGCATTTTAAAGGATAACAAGGTTGGGAAAGTAACTGCTGTTGAACTTTATCAAAGAGGTGTTAAGCAAATGAACACAGTAATGACCCAAAGTAAATAAACCGGCAGCCGAAAACATTTTCCGATTTTCAGAAGTGAGAAATACTCTTCTTGGTAATTTGAATCAAAGATTGAAAGTTTCCTGACTTTTAATTTCTTTAATAAATCGAACATTGAAGGAAAAATATGGGATCAGACGGGTCCGTTGCTTGTTGAAGCAATTAGACAGGAAAATCAAAAGAATTAAGTTATTGTTGAAGGAGTTGATTTATACCGGGATAATTGATATTGAACTAATTGACATTTAACGAATTTTGCAGTCTTGATAATGAAGCTGATAACTTTACTTTTAATATTTCTTGAGGTTAAAATGTGCCTCATTTGTCGGTTAATACCGTGTCCAGAAGCGCTAAGCAAAGAAGCTTACATGCTCAAAAGTATAGAATTTTATTCGTAAAATCACATGTTATGAGCACAACCATAGTTACATAATCCGGCGAGAGGATTGATCGCATAAATTTACATCAATCTCCTGGAAAACTTCTCAGCACTATACGTAGGACCTCGAGTAAAAATCCACGCCTCAAGGTGGAGATTATGATCAAGCCTCTGGCTCTAACACTTTGTAATGAATTAGTGACTTGATAGAGTGGGTCAACTAGTATAAAAGATAAATATTCGATTTAAACTAAACATTATTCTTATCGGCAAAAGCTTATTTAATAGCAGAGTGCTGAATCTGAGTTTCATATCACATATCTAAACCAGATATTGGTTGTAAAGTAAGACAGTCTCGTTTTCTTTTGCTTTTCTTTTTGCTTGGGATAACCTTGGCATAACTCGCACGATCGAAATTGTAACTCTGTAAAGGTCCGCTATAAGTTGATTTGTACACTCAATATATTTTCCACAAAATTATCGTTATTTCATAAATCCATAATCTAAGCTTCACACGAGATCGGAAAAAAAATAACAACAACAACTGTCTTTGTTCCCGTTTATTATTATTACTTTCAGATCGACCCGACTCCTGTCCTTACGTACGTAGTCCTGGTAAGAAAGGGATGACCCTGAATCAAGGCAACGCTACCACTCTATGCGGCTTGCTAGCCTTGGTCACCATTCCCGGTACGTCCTACGAGAATGATGTTCTTGCTACTTTCACGTTCTTAAGCAACCTCATCATCATCATTACAGTGACCTCAACTGAAACACCGAGCCTTGAGAGACCCAGCAACATTTTGCTGTGTAGCCTGGCCGCTATTGATTGCGGGTTGGCTTGACGTCACAGCCGCTGTTTTTAATTCAGCGCCTGACTCCATCGCGCCCGTCATCGTGGTCGCCTAACTTTTTCAAGTTCGTCGTTTGTTATGCGGGTCAATCTTCTCCATCCTTAACCATCCTTGTTCCTTTATGGTTTATTGTTTTCTCTTTGGTGTTTTTCTATCTTGTTAAACTACTATTTTCAGGTTTCCTTCAATTTAAAGGTAATTTTTTTTTGGTGGCCAAAATAACTGACTTGACTAAGCTCCTTTAAGATGAAACCCTGTATGTGTGACCATTTAAATGAAAGCTATTGAGCAGTACTTTCATGCGGTGCTGTTTATTATGCCGTACAAGGTGGTTCTAACTTTTAAGTCTGTAGATGAAACCCTAGTGTGTGACCATTCAAATGAAAGCTAAGAGCAGTACTTTCATGTAATGTTGAGTACATAGATGAAACGCTAATGTGTGACTATTCAAATGAGATCGAAAATGTCTCGATCACTGATGAAACGGAAATTTTTTTCGTCCTTTAACGTTCGCATAATGCTATTTGTCTAGCCAGATAAATCCTCCCCAGATTTCCCAGTTAGGCATGATTTACACAACTGTCTTATAATGTCCTTTACTGCCAGCTTCACTCCACGGATCTTCCAACAGTAGAGAATTGGGTTCAGGGATGAGTTTAAGAACACAAAGGATATTGCAAGGCGAACGGCAATATTGAGCGATGGAGAATGCCGTACCATAGCTACGGCTATACCATAAGGAAGGTAACATGCTACCATTGTTAATTGTACACACAATGCAGTGGACACGGTCTTTCTGTATCGCTCTATGTTCAGAGGGCGATTCAAATATTCTTCGTTCAGTTGTCGTCCTTGCTGGTCATTTTCTTGCATAATTTTTTTATGATGGCGGAGCTTGAAATAGATCCTAAAGTAGCAGAAAGCTGAGATAACTAGAGAAGAATAAATGACTGCAGAAGTCACTCTTGAGATTAAAAAGTATCTCCAAAAACGCCTTAAACTGTTAACAGAAATGTTAAAAATCCATATAAATATCAGCACCAAGCGCGTTCGCTTCAAAGTTATCGTTTTCTTGTATTCTATTCCCAAAGAAAGAGCGAGAAGTCTGTCGACGCTTATTGCAGCTAATGTCAGCAAAGACACTCCACTCAAACACGAGCCAACCACGTCATTGATGCTCAAAACGGTGAAACAAAGTTGAAAATGACAATGTGTGGCAGACGCGAACTGAATGATAAATAGAGGTTGTGCAATAACACCAACACAGAGATCGGTGACTGCCAGGCATTGGAACATGAGTTTTGATGGCGGATGAAGGGAATTCTTCCTTTGAAGCGCCACGAGGATCACAGCATTTTCCAGAAATGCGGTGATGGCGAGAACAATGTTCACAGCTGTTAGTGGGTAGAAAAAATATTCTCCGTGCAGAGAAGCTGTACAAGCTATTCTTTTTACTGTTTTATGGCTGAGTACATCTTCGGTAACGTTCGCCTCCATACTTGAAAATAGATCTTCAGAGTTGAAGATTTCTTTACAACGTGGTCAAATGTCAGCTTTATCGACTTGAGGATCGACCTCCCTTTGTTCGGAAAGAGGAAAAAGTTAAAACGTATATGTTTAATATTTATAAGACACTTATTTACCCAGCAGGCGATAACTAGTAATTTAAATCTACATCGGCTAAGAATTAAACGATCGTCACGTCTTATTTTGCTAAAAAGTAAGTTGATCTGACTCAAAATCAGAGTTTTTTAACGGCAAATAGCGAACATGTACGCAATTTTCGCCCCTATTTTTGTGAAAATTCATTCTGAAATTATAAAATTGAAATTTGTAATTTTAATTTCTCCAATTTGAACCCCGTGTCACGTATCAGATCTCGGGTAAACTGGAAATTAACGAACGCGTGTAATTTTTCATGATCATGTCAAAGGAAATAAAATTGCGATAAATAACAAAATATTCAGTTTATTTCGATGAATTTGTTGGCATTATAGCAGTTGACACTCGGCCCAAATGAAAAAAAAAAAAAAAAAAAAAAAAAAAATTCTAGAGCTATTCAAGTTTAATTTCAAATTAGATATGTGTATTTTGAGCAAGGCTATCCCTTGAATGGCTTACTTTTGCTGTTTCGATGCGCAGAGTTTGTGAAATAAAAGTTCGTAAGAAAGATGGCACAACCTTATGGAAAAATAAAAGGAAACAGGTAATGCTGTTATGTAATGTAGAGAAAATTGCAAATTTTCTTCTCTTTGAACAGCTGTTCAATGGGTTTCCAAGCCTGTTAAATGATAGTCTAATGATCGCCTTTTATTTTAACTCTCTGAATTTAATGGAATTGTCAGGCTCTAATTAACCCTCAGCTTGTTTTTACTTTGTAATCTGGCCAGCCCTAGATTGTCTTGCTGAGGGAAAAAATGGAGGACTGTATTTTACAAATTCAAAATAAAAAAACTAATTACGGAACAGGGATTGTCTGATCAATTTTAATAAAATGTCACCTTGCTCAGTGTATTATCTAGTTGAAATAGCTACTCACAAGTTATTGAGTGTATTTCTGGCCCTTTCTTTCTATGACACGCTTAGTGCAATGAATTGGGATTGCGAACTGGTAACTGGCTACGGCCAAATTTGGGTTGGTACCGGTAGCAGTGGAATTTATATTTGTCGACCACTCTTCACGACCCCCTAATATGCTGGTTATACATGTATTATTCGTATTTGAAAGCTGTGCTCTAGAATCGGCTGCAAAAATGCGCAGGAACGTTCTTCACGATTACACAATTTCAATGGGATTTTGAACAAAAATGATACGATGAATTTAAATTAACAGTTTTGCACGTCGTGTGCGCAAAAGCAATTTGTCCAAAAGTTCGCTATCTTAGACTTGTTTCTTGTAGATTTCTGTTGCCAGAACTTTGCGAAATGTTTAGAGATTTCCTTGTTCGTCTAAATCGAGGAATTCTACAACTGAGGGGTTTTAGGATGTTCATTGCTTCTTGCCTTACTCCATGTATCTTCCAACAGTAGAGAATCGGGTTTAAAGAGGAGTTTAGGAATACAAGAGTTATTGCAAGTCGAACAGCAACGTTGAGCGATGGAAAATATCGCACCATACCCACGACTATACCATAAGGAAAGTAACAGGCTATTATTGTTAACTGTACACACAACGCCGCGGACGCTGTCTTTCTGAATCGAGCGATGTTCATAGGCTGGTTCATTTCTCCTTGGTTCCGCCGGTGTCCCTGTTGGATAATGTCTTTCATAGCATGTTTATGTTGGCGCAGCTTCAGATAAATCTTCAAATAGCAGAACGCTGAGATAACTAGAGAGGAATAAATGACTGCAGAAGTCAGTCTTGAAATTATAAAGTACCTCCAAAAACGCCTTAAACTGTTGACAAAAATGTTAAGAATCCAAATAGCCATCACTACTACTCGCGTTCGATTCAGAGTTATCACTTCTCTAACTTGTCTGTATTTCAGTCCCAACGAGAGAGCGATAAGTCTTTCTACACTAATTGCTGTTAATGTGAGCAAGGACACTCCACTTAAGCACGAGCCAACGACGTCATTGATGCTCAAAACGGTGAAACAAAGTTGAAATCGATGATACGTTGCTGACGCGAACTGAATGATAAACAGAGGCTGTGCAACAACACCGACACAGAGGTCCGTCACGGTCAGGCCTTGAAACATGAGTTTTGATGGCGAATGAAGGGAAGTCTCCCTTTGCAGAGCAACAAGGATCACGGCATTTCCCAGGGATGCAGTGATGGCGAGAACAATGTTTACAACTGTGAGTGAAAAGAAAAAGTGTTGTCCGTGAAGAGAAGCTGTACAAGCTATTCTTTGTACTGTTTCGTAGCTCAGTCCATCCTCGGTAGCGTTCGCCATTATTATATTCCTGAAAATAGGCAAGAGATCTCAAAATATACAACCTCAGAATCAGAGATTTCCTTAGCATCTAAAATACACGAATAGCTCGGCTTTTAGATAGCTTTCCCTTTGTTCTGAAAGATAGAGGTTTTCAAATAATGAGTATGATTAATATTCATAACGTTATTTAATTTTTTATTTACCCAGGAGGCGATGACTTCGCTCACGTAATTGAAATCTACGATAATAGTTCTTTTAACGCTCTATATATTAAGAACCAAGTATATTATGATTACCAGATCTTATTTTATTAAAACGTTATTTGGTCTGGGTCCAAGTTGGTCATTGAGTTTTCATCAATTTCATGTCAATTTAAATCACAAAATTGGAAGTCATACTTTAATATTTGCAATTTAAATTTTAAGGAAAATCGGTTTTCACGTTGTTTATCTATCTATATATATATTGGAAATTAAAGACCGTGGTTTTTTTTTATGTGATCAGGTCAAAAAAAAAAAAAAATAATCATAATAAATAGATCAGATCAAAAGCTGGATGCAGATTTTTGTCAATGAAGTTGTTTACTTTGGGTGAAATAAAACAAGGCCATTTTTTTATTTCAGATGTGGACAAAAAGGAACGGGTAAATAAATTCAAAACAAAACATGCCTCGGGTATGAAAACAGAAGAGTGGTCTTGCATTGAAGGGTGCGATTTTTTGACCTCTTAACGAATAGCTCATTAATGATGTTGTTAGAAAATTTCACCCTGGGCTGGGCTGTTGTCATTTTAGTGAACGCCCTTTTCATTTCGTTAAGATAGGTCAAACAGAATTACTGAATGTGTCATCAAGTATGCATTTTAAACGAAATTCTATTTGAATTACCATGAAAGCCCTATTCAGCCCCCGGGAAATTACGAGTGGGAGGTATTTATTTCAATATGTGCAAGGTGACAAAATAGTTACTATAGAAAGTAAATATCAGGAAAGTAGTATAGTGGACGAACATTTCTATAAAAAAATAAAAAAATAAAATAAAATAAAATAAATAAATAAAAAATAATAAATAAACAGTTGTCTCAAAGCATTGTTCAGGTCTTTGTCCATAAATAGACCAATTTCGATATATTTAAATTCAGCCTAAAACAATAGACCTCAGTACGAGGCTCCGGGTAATAACTCAGAGTTTGTGGGCTTTATTCCCCGGAGCCTCGTGCTGAAGTCTATTGTTTTAGGCTGGATTTCAATATATCGAAATTGGGCTATTGTCGTAATTTTACATCAACATCAAAAAAGAGCGTGAACGCAGGCTTTGTGTCTACAGTTCTTAGGGTAAAATGTAATTCACCATGCTATAGGCTTAGGACGGCTTTATGTGCGGACATGCAGGAAGGGGGATTAAGTAAGTGAGTAATAGGTTAAGCCTTGTCCATACTACGCCCATGGAATTTGAAAACGCATCAAGTGCTTTCTGCCCACATTACGCCTGAGAAATTTGCGGAAAACGCATCAATAATCGGTCATTTTGGATTTGTGTTTGAGGAAAGTTCGGTCAGGGGATCACAAATGACACAATAAGCGTGACGTGATCGTTTTAGGAAAGCTCTGTTTTCAACGATAGTCATGTCAGATTTGTGATCTCCTCACCGAGTGTTCCTCAAGCACAAATCCAAAATGGCCGGTGATTGTTGCGTTTTTAAATTCCACCGGCGTATTGTGGACGGAAGACATTTGATACGCTTTCGGAGTGAAACCTCCGATTTCAAATTCCTCCGGAGTAGTGTGGACGAGACCTTGCGGTCTCGACAAAATCGAATGGTACTATGGGTAGTGATAGTTTATTATAATTCATCAACTCAAATAGAGTCGCTCATGTTCGCAAGGCAAGAGAAGCATTTCTGATCTCCAAGTGCAAGACCGTTGAACCTTCTGGGTTAAACAGGCCTGTCGAAATTTAATCTGTTAATTTTTTTTATGTATCCGCTGTAGTACACGTTTCATTTTTCTCTATTTTTGTGAACCAATCATGTCACATATTTCCTTAAGTATCGTTTAAAATTGTGTAACCGTTTTCTCCGTATCTAATTAGCTTCAGTGTAGCCCCTGAAGAAGGTTAACAACAACAACAACAACAACAACAACAACAACAACAACAACAACAACAACATCCTCTTTATTACCCTTTTTTTTATTAATTAATACAGAAATATATAAAATATTGCTAAGAATTAGGGTTCTGGCAACCCGAAATAACCACTAGGTTAAAAATGTCTTGTCTGACCGAAATATTGGGCACTAAATAAATTTACCCTTTTCAGCCGTCCAGTCAGCCTTTCAATTGGTTTTATAGTTCATTATAGTTTATGTTAGTTTGCTTGAGGTTCACCTTGTTTCAGCAAGCAGGAAGCGGAACATGAATAGACGTGTTTGTCTTGTTTCCTTCTCTTCCGCTGAATAGCTTTTTTAGGAAACCTTTCTCAAAATAACTATAAGCCACAACTCGTACCAGTCCACTTACATGAAATGAATGTTTCATTTCGAAAAGCTAACCGGTCTTTTCTATTGTAGTTGTCACGCAATGAGTAGAAACGTTACGTCACGAACAAATAAAGAACTTGATATTTTATAAAATATATAACTGTCAAAAAATTGCAAATGACTTTAACAGTGCCGTTGATCGACACAAGGAAGGTTTCAACTCAGCTTATGGAAATTTTCATACAGTGTTTATACAGTGATTTTCATACAGTGAGTTATTTCCGCATTTAGTTTCCCCAGTACCACCCTACACAGTCTCCCCGACCTTCACAGTAAACCTTTGTTATAAACATATATTCGGATATTTGAATCAGTGACCCGAGGAGCTTGTTTTGTGATCCGAGATGTTTAGATGACGAAGCCTAATATGACAAGACCGGGACCTGTTTTACTGTTTCTACTGACCATTTTTATTTCAAGCCTTCCCAGAGAACGCTATTCAGTAACATCTTGTGGAGGTATGGTTCATTTGCCTTTATTGGCCCTTATTCGCTATTGTAAGCCTGGTCTGGTGATGTCAGTAACCAAGGCTTGTCACGCTTAGTTGAAGTTTATTTGCAGGCTAATTGCAAACGAACTCGACGTCTTTCGTGTAAGTGACACGGACAGAGAGCGCTAAACTTTGACATATTTCTCCAAAACAAACGGCAGTCAATTTCTATTCCACTCTGGACCGAGTTTCACGAAACCAAAAACGCGTATACGACGGTCGAGACGTGTTGGAGCGTGTAAATATGAGAGGGATGATCATATATAAAAACTGTATCATATCAAATTTATTGTGTTTCACAAGAGGCAGTTAAAGAGTCGATAATTGTTTTTAAGGTACATACCTTCGGTTAAGATTACCTCAGGCTCAATGCACGTTACGAAATGGCAGCTCTACACGTAGGGGAACGTGTTGTGTACATTAATTGTGTGTACTTGATGTCGGACTTAAAAGATCGGTGCATATTCAACATACCGCAGAAATTAAGTAATCGCACGACATGCGATTACAAAATAAACACAATACACAGGAGGACCGCGTTAGTGTGAACCGTAACATTTTATAGCAGAAGATTGTCCGACAATGTTTAGTTACAGGCACAAAGCCAGTGATAGCTAAAGGATAAAATTTTTGCCCAAAGAGATGAAATCTGTAAAAAAAATTATATTACATATTCTATTACGCGTGTAGGGAACTAGGTCTGTCATTAAGTCTGTCTTCTCACAACACTTCTCAAATATGTAATTTTCATGCAATTGCTAACTCGTTCTTGAAGTTTGCATATGCAAAGAGTAAGAAAGCGCCTAATTAGATGTTGCGCAGTTGTTCTTTTCGAATTGAATCGACGTCTTGTGTCCACTCAAGGATATTATTTAAAATTCTCATTTGCCCTGAAGCGACAGGGGAGACACAATCGGAAATATCTGGTTTTGACATCGATAAATTTATAATTTTTTCAGATTTTAAACCTTGTAAATACACCATATACGTTCTTAGCGAATGCTACGTATAAAAGAAAGTATTGTACTTGTTATCTGAATTTTCTGAGTAAGATAACGGTAAGTTAATTATTAATGCCTACTGCTCGAGATGGCAGCTTTCCACGGCGCCTCAGGGGTTGATTGACTTTATAGTCAGCATCAAGTTGCTAACTAACTGACTGAGTGATTTAGTTTTGCACTTAGCTTCGTTTTGAAGAGGACGTAAGGAAAAATAAGGAAATGGCTTGTCTTCGCACGACATCCGACAAAACTTTTTTGGAGCATCTTACCTCGGCTTATCAACTAATACCTGCTTTGTGTGGATTCCGAGTGAAAATAAGCCTCACCCTGTGCGACAGACTAAGAAAAACGTAGCTGTCACCAACTGTCTGTTATCGACAACTAAAGTAGCTTTCCTTTCGAATCGTAAAACGTCTGTGTTGTTGATAAGTTTTTTTTTTACATGTTGTTGTTGATAACTCGCTTCACAAACTGGCTTTTTTGATAACGATAACTTTTCGTTGCGGATAATTACTTGTCTGCTAATATTTCTGTTAAGAGCCCTAGTTATTTTATTTACTACAATTTAACCAATAGAGCAGTTTTTCCCTGTTTACATAGCCTCATATAAACACTTATGTTGTGTTTACATTTGTGCTTTTACCAAGGTAAACAGTTACTAAGGTCAAGTTACTTAAGCTTGGTACAGTCGCACAGTGTTTATACTGATACAAATAACTGATCTGTCAAAACTTGCGCGCGCTGCACCCGGGGGAGGGGAGGGAGGGCACTGCCATATATGGGCTATATAGGTATGTGCCGCCGTGAAGGGTATGGTTTTCAAGCAGTTTACTCTAGGATAGGGTATATAAATTAGAGCGTGTGGGTCTAGAATAGGGTATAATTTTTCACAAAACTGACTAGTTGGTTGAAGATTTTATCTAGACTAAGGAAATCACTCAAGAATATAAAAAAATCAAATCGGCAAGTTTAAATTTACGTAAATCAGCTTCAACAGTGTCGATAGATGGGGGGATTTGGGGAGTTTACTCTAGTATAGGGTAGCAAGATTCAGCTGAACTAGCTCTGGTATAGGCTAAAGGTTCCAGGGTCCCAGCGGCACCTCCTACCCAGAAGTTCCCAAAGTACCCCCCCCCCGGGGGGGGGGGCGCTGCATTATCAACGTCATGAAATCGAACAGGAACAGGAGCAAATTGAGGTGATATCATTTGCATAGGCAAGGACCTCATTTCCATGGGAAGTGAAATATTACGCCGCCACAAGCGGTTGTATCTGTCATGTTGACCTTGGTTACCAACTGTAACCATGCCTGATCACAGGGTAATGTCGTGAAGACAGAGTTACAATGAAAAAATATCAAGGAGTCGACAAAGTTCCATTCAAACTATGTATATTCAGAGAACAAGTGTTTCACAAGGCGGCCATGAAAGCATACAGAAAACAACCATGTGTTTCTCGCGTGTGTTACACGAACCATATCAAGTAAACAGAAACCGCTGACCGCAACTCGCTTGATTACAAATAACAATAAAATAGCGTAAGAAAATGTACTTAGAATGTTCACTTATTATAGTCTCTAAGTCTCTACGACAGGTAATTACAACTTTTACTTCGGTTAAATTTCGTTTGTGTTTTGCGGCATTTACCAAAGTATCAGCTGGCGTTTACACACGGAAAATGTTTACCTAGGTAAGTAAACTCTGGTACCTCGGTATACCGTTCAAGTCTAAACACAGCATTAGGAGGTCAGAGAATTCCAGACAGTCAGTTATGCAAACCTTTGACAGCGTCTCGGGCTTGCATAACTTTCAAGAATGAAAGTTAATATTCTTCCCACATTTTGACGTCTTCTGTGATCTATTGCTGAACAGACGCAGGGCAACATGGAATCCATTTGTTTTGTACAAATGTATATAATAAAGAAATGAAAAAAAAGTTAGTGACGACATACGTACGTCTGTCCTTTAATAGATAATAAGTAAGAGCCAGTTAAAATGCAAGAATACTCAATCATTTCACTTATTATATAAATACATATATATCTTTCTTTTGTTCCTATAGTTTTACCATTCCAGTGCAACCCTCCGTGTCTTGTTATATCAGCCACGACAGAAATCGTAGCGTTGGATTTTGACAATGTTACAAGTTATCAGATCATTACGGGTATTACGAGAGCTGTTGCCGTAGATGTCCATTTTAGCCTGGGCTACATATTTTGGAGTGACGTAACAGAGAATAAAATCAAACGATCCTGTTCTGATGGTACAAACGTTACAATAATAAATGATAACGTCGGAGTTTGTGACGGACTTGCTGTGGAATGGAAATCATCACAACTATACTGGACTGATACGACGAATAATACGATATCGGCATCAGACTTGGAGGGGAATAACATACGTAATTTGGTTTCTGCGAGTCTTGATGAGCCAAGAGGAATTGCTCTTGATCCGGAACAACGGTAAGTTTATAAAATACCTATTCACCCTCTCATGACTTATACCTTGGTCCATGCATTACCGAAGAACCTTTGTTTGACGCGAAAATATACTCGAATATATATTTGTCGAGGGACATTATCTGCTCCGTTTCAATCCAGGGACAAATATCAGAGCATAATTTGGCGCCAAATGGAGGCTATTGTGTTTGTTATCCTTTAAATATTTTTCGCTACTAGCACAGTTTTGAAAATTGGGGAATATCATTCGGATATTCCCAGCTTTAGCTGGGGAATATTTAGTCACGTGGTACATTTAGACCAATCGCGCGCGAGCGAAAATATTTGATGGATTATAACATTCGGATATTCCTGTTTTACCTTGGGAATATTCAGTCACGTGACACGGTTAGACCAAAAAGAAAACAATTGATGGATTATAACTAAAGTTATTTCAATCCATACTCAGATAATGCAGGGATGAGAACGAAGTCTTTATCTCGTGCATAAGTATATTAGCATCAGGGAACTCTAATCTTATCAGACATTAATTCACCGCGAAAGTACGTTACAGTGTAGTTTGAGTCTGTGTACATAGGTCAGACACTCCCATTCCGAGAAATGTCTGACTTTTGACCAAAAATATCCGCTGCTATGTCATCAATGTCAAACCCTCAGATGTACGATCGACTTAGCAAAACAGCAGGGCAGCTCGCGAGACAGATCGAAGAAGCGAGTACCACATTGTGCATCCCACGCGCACAAACGTGAGATGGGTTTCTGCTGGCGAACATTAAACATTCTTACATAAACTTTATTTAAAACCCGAATTTAAGAGTAGCTATATAAAGCTTATATCTTCGAGTTAAATAATTAACAAATTAAAGAGTTTAAATAAGATAAGATAAAAATGTTAAAAGACATGCCAATAAATATTAAAATTTACAATGCAATATAAAAATTTACAATTACGATAAACATACCTGACATACTATTAAATAATAAAATTGATAAAACTAAGAATGTTCCTCTGGAATTAATTTATCTTGTCACAGCTTCTTAAGGCCTCTGGGAAGGAATTCCACAGTTTTGCACTTAGATACGAAAAAGAGTGATGACCATAAGCTGCTGTTCTCGGCTTGAAGAGTGACAGAATATTATTATCCCGTACATTGTAGTTTACAGAGCGAGGAACGAAGGAAGACGTCAGACCTTTGGTACCGATTTGTGCCAAGTTGTTTCAGTGGTATTTTGTTTCAGTGTTATCTCAAAGTCTACCTTTTCTTCATCAACAGCTTGATGTTCTGGACCGACTGGGGATCAACGCCAAAAATAGAGAAATCATCTTTAAATGGAACCCAGCGTGTTACATTGGTAACGTCCAATCTTCAATGGCCAAACGGTATCACCCTCGATAGACTAAGCAGGCTTGTCTTCTGGGTGGATGCAGGGACGGACAGAGTAGAATCCATCGATTACCATGGCAACAACAGAAATTTGCTTTATCAGCGAGTCGGCTTCCACTTTTTTGCAGTAACTTTCCTCTCTCCGTATCTGTTCGTCTCGGAATGGACAAGCACAAGCGTTTTCAAACTAAACGCTTCCAGTGGAGTAACTGAAGGAAATGTTTTCTTCACTGGCATAGATAAACTAATGGGACTCGTGCCGTATGACAGTTCCTGGCAGCTACCCGGTTAGTTCTCATTTCAGTTCAAATTCCAATTCGGAGAGCAGGGATGGCGCAGTGGTGAGAGCGCACGGCCCCTACGAATGTAGCCGGGGTTCGATTCCGGCTCGCCGCCATACGTGGATTGAGTGTCTTGTTGGTTCTTGCCTTGCTGCAAGGGTGTTTCTCCGGGTTCTCCGGTTTTCCTCCCTCCACAAAAACCAACATCTCTAGCCATGATAGAGAAACCCCGTGAAAACCAGACAAGGCTGATGTGACTTCGTATCTATTCTTTCTCTTTATATTTTTTTTGGTATATTGTACTTCGTTCATACTAGGTAAACTAGCTTTGTTAAATCAAATTTTAAAAACAGAAAATTGTCAGGTAGAATTTAATCAATGGTAGTAAATTATAATTATATGCCATGCAACGGCCTTTTCCGCGCTGTCTTCTACCTAGCTTCAGTTCCGCTACCGCGTAAAATTACGAGCCGCGTCAGGTTTAGAACCACATCAAACCACGCGCCTAGTAAAAGCGTACACGCCACTGGTCTTCTTAAAAGGTTTTTCCACTTCTAACTGCAGTAAACAGGTGTCCGACGTTGCCTGCACCGTCCAATGGTACAAGACTTGGATGTCCAGAGAATGCAACAATATATTATGACACTGTCTGTCAGTTCTCGTGCAATGATGGCTATATAGGGTCTGGGTCTCAAGCAAGGAGATGTCAACACAATGGAACTTGGAGTGGACAAGATTTCACTTGTGAAGGTATGTACAGCTCCTGACCATCGGTGATAGGACAAAAACTGTAGATAAACCTATGAGCAAAAAGCTTGGAAGTAATCTCGGCACAGGAAAAGGTTATTGTGAATAAATTAGTCCACTAATTATAAGTAAGTGGAAGGCTTTTTACGCTGTATCCAAAAACAAGAGCTACCGTCGTCCCCGGGGGGATACTTCCTTATATGGGCTATATAGGTATGTGCGGCCCCAAAGGGTATGGGTTTTCAGCCGTTTTGGTCATAAATAGGGTATCGATTTTAGCTGATTTTAGCCATTTTGGTTATAAATCGGGTATGGATTTTGCACTCTGAGAAGAAGATACTTTTTCGTCGTTATCGAAAAGAAAATCAGCAAAAGCCCATCACAAATTATGTTTACCGTAATTTAGCATTGGTCTGGACAACGGAGCTAATTGTAACGCGGGTTTGAAACAGGGTTTTGATTGAAGGGTCAGGTCATACATAGGGCAGGGAAT
Organism: Orbicella faveolata; assembly: GCF_042242905.1. NCBI lineage: Eukaryota > Metazoa > Cnidaria > Anthozoa > Scleractinia > Merulinidae > Orbicella > Orbicella faveolata. Next base: position 11,654,848 of record NW_028301578.1, on the reverse strand, counting down.
ATCGCAGATTTTGGTCATAAATAGGGTAAGGGTTTTGGGAAGCGGGCCGTACACCCCCGTTCAATTTTTCCAAGTGTGCCCCCTGGCCGTCGTCTAAGAGTGCATCAGTTTGGAGTCTGCATGTTTGAGCGTGCCTAGCCATGTAAATGAGCTGATCAACTCTTTGTTTACTAAGAGTGATCGATATCCATATTCTCATTACAATATCCATATTCTCATTACAATAGCAGTACGCTGTCAAGAGGAGAGGGGCACAACAGTCAAAGTCAGCATCATTTAGAGAGAAACTTTTTGATATTACACTTTGATTTGTGAAGTCATAATTAAAAGAGTAAAGATAATGGATAATTTTTAGCGATGGCTGGAGCGAGATTACCAAAAACCATATATATAAGCATTCCCAAACTCATACATGTGCTAAAGCTCTTGTCACAGTAGATAAATGTTTAGTTCTTTCCATTTTTCCTTATCAGTTATTAATTGCACGTCCCTGACGGTAGACCCAGGAGGTCCACTGCGCATGAACAGTTGTGATAATCATTATGGAGCACAATGTAACTTCTCTTGTGCAATTGGTTATCGTTTGAATGGCTCGTCAACAGTCACGTGTGTTGCCCCTGGCAACCAACATCCTGGTGTGTGGAACAACACAATACCCATGTGTGAAGGTAAACTAGAAAATTTGACATCTTTTAAGTTAAAATTAAAATGGTCTGATGCAAATTAACCCAACAAAGCTATACCGATGCCCAACGCCTTTATATAGTGGCTTTCTTCATACCCGGTGTTATACATAGTGACAAATCATAAAAGAAACAGTTAAATAAATAAAATGTTTTTTTTATATTTACTACTGTATTAATATTATTTCACATTGCAGCGATCACTTGTCCAGCGTTGCCTGCACCGCCCAATGGTACAAGACTTGGATGTCCAGAGAATGCAACAATATATTATGACACTGTCTGTCAGTTCTCGTGTAACGATGGCTATATATGGTCTGGGTCTCAAGCAAGGAGATGTCAACAGAACGGAACATGGAGTGGACAAAACTTCACTTGCCAAGGTATGTAAAACATATTGCAGTAAAGATCTAAGTAATGACTACAACTCCTGATTATCGGTGATAGGACAAAAACAGCAGATATCAAAAGTTTATGGTCCGAATTAAGATCTCGGGACTGCTATATAAAAAGGACGGGGGGGGGGGGGGGGGCTCGTCGTACTTTTAGGAGTTAAAACAGCGGTTTTGATGCCTTTAAGGGTGTTCAGCCCCAAAAGGTTCAAAAAAACATGACAGGAGATTGTGTTGCTTTAGAATTGGTACTCCTTAGAGGTGAACAATAATTCAAGCCACCCCCACGAAACATGATCTTGATTCCCCTTAGGAGTTGTTTTCAAAATTTCTGACGAACACCCCCGTCCATTTTTATATAGGAGTCTCCCCGGGCCCCTCCGGGAGTAATGGCTACAGTTGCTGACTCTTGGAGTTAGAGGACGAAAACAGCAGATATATTTATGGGCCAAATACTAGCGAAAAGCTTGTGACCTGTTCTGGTACCAAGATCTCGAAACATGAAAAAGTTTATTACTAGCTTTAAGTGGTTTCCTAATCGGTTTTTCGCTACCTGCATCTTATGTCTGAGCTCATAGCATTAGGATATACCGTTGGTAACATCTTTTATTTTAGCTTCAAAGGCGTACAGTGACTTACAGTGTTTGGTATTGAATTGTGATTAACATGTTAAATCACGACTCTTTGCTCCGTTTATACAGGTGTTGTACTGATATGCAGATAAAATTATATCAACGATAAGATGACCTGCAATTAAAAGTAGTACCGTAAAATCCCACGTTAAAGCCCCCCCGGTTATAAGTCCCCCCGAATATAAGCCCTTCTCTTTGCTGACAAAGATATTATTCCGGATACAGGCCCCCGGGTATAAGCCCATCTAATGTTTAAGTGTGTTCCTTTGCGTTTCATTACAAAGATCAAAATTTTTAATTATAAGTTATAGGCTAATAGGGTAATACGGTAATAGCTCTAAATGTAATGGTTTGTTAGCTTTACTTTTACGTTTCTCAGATATGTTTTATCTCGTCGTTCCGTAACATTTTTTTTTAATCTGTTCATACGCACCCCCGGGACATAAGCCTCCCGTTTATAAGCCCACCCAAAATTCGCTTATGAAGTTATATAAACCCAGGGCTTTGATGTGGGATTTTACGGTAGTACTTTTGTCATGACAATTAGCTAATTGGTATATTTTCACTGATAGTGGACGGGTGTAAAAATTACAAAATCCTAAATGGAGTAGATCGCGCTCAAGGATACACATTACAGGCCCAACAGAGATGTGATAGTGACCTGCAACTAGGTTGGTACCGCTTCCACGGACTTGCGGGGGATCAAATGGCGGACACATGCGTTTCCATGCTTCGCTGTGGCACTGTCGCTTCAGGTTGGCTTTCTGGTGTACACCCTACAGTCGCCGATGGTGTGGTGGTTCGTCAAGTCTGTTATAACTGGTTATCGTGCTGTGGTCATAGTGATGACATTAAAGTCCGGAACTGTGGCGCTTTCTTCGTGTATGAATTAAAGCCGCCGCCTTCATGCAATCTGCGGTATTGTGGCAACGGAAGTGCAGGTAAGTTGCTGTGTTGACTTCTTTTAAGTGTCTATGACATGTTTTTTGGTTTGCTATATGGAATCTACTCACGACCGTGATATAGAAGCTGAAAAAAAAAAAAAAAACGATGTATGTCGTTGGTTTTTCGCCACGTTTTACCCATCCGAAAACGTAAAATGTCACTTCCGGTTGGCTCAGGAAACGCCGGATTAGGATCTGGGACTAGTCAGGCTGTGACGTCAAAACAAGAATGTACGTGGACACATTTTTCGAACCAAATAAACAGAAACGAAAAAAAAAAAGTAAAATATACTTGGAAAATCAAGTATAATTCCAATTATTTTTCACGTTTGGTTAGGGAAAGAGACGACGGCAACGACAACGAGAATGTCACCAAACAAAAATTTCAATGAGTAGAACAATGGCTGTGCCGTGCGTTATAATTCTTGGTACATTTCTTTGCCGTCCTCTGCAAATCAACGACGTGAAATGACCAATTTCCAAGTTTTTTGACAACGGGACCCACTACTGCTAATTTCTAGTGTTTCTATTTGGAACTGAACGCATTTGTAGTATATTCAGCAGAGGCAAGTTTTAATACCAACAAACACACCGAATAGATCTAAATGAATGCGAAATTGCAAAGTAAAAGATAAACACCCTTTTTAATAGGCGTCATCTTCACTGTCGCCGTCGTACATGCCTAAGGTCCCTATTGAGTCGAGGACGGGGATTGAGATCAGTATTTAAGGCGAGTACAATCTAACCTTTGAGCTAGGACAATAATCACCCTGTTGTACATATATACTGACTTTCACAGAGAGTTTAAGAACCGAACAGTGACATGAGACATATATTCGTAGACACAGGGGAGGCAGGTAGGGCTAGATGTGGTACCACTGGCAGAAACGTTTCGTTAGACAATTTCACTTTTTTACGCCGCGCTTTCGCTTCAATCTTTGGCATAGTTTGTAACATGTAATTTTGATCTTCCTCTCAACCTTGGACGTTTGTTTCAAATTTCCAAAACACTAGCAGATCGATTTAAAGGATATCGCGCAAGGAATAGTCACTAGTTTATATATTTCTGTTGTAAAATTCTGTCTCGTTTGCAATTCTCGAGTGTTCTTTAACTCATACAGTAAATACCATGTCCCCAATTTTGCCGCCTTTTCATGAGACCACTTCGTTTAGATCAAACTGAAACATCCACGTAACCATTAGACTTGTAAATGAACGAAGTAATATTTAAGTGCAAAGTATGTGTAGATATTAAAACCGGTAACTATTGTATTCCCTCTTGATCTATATCAGATGATTGCAACCAATATTGATTGCTTATCATCTCGTATCTAACGCAGGCCTTATGCATATGACATCATCGTTGATTTCAATGAAAATTTAAAAATCAATTCTCACTAAATTTCTAATTACGCCTGTAAACCGCACACGTTATTGGCATTATGTATAATTTACAGCTAGAAAAACTTCAATATCATTGGAATTCCTACCATATCTGCCGGTGTATTGGCATTCCCTCTCTTCTCTAGTTCCTCGCCAGTAACAATTGAAGAGCTTCTGCTCTCATCTGAAACAACGTTCTTTCCACTCACCGTCGTATCATAATTTTATGGAACCAAGTGCACGCCCTGGCTCGAAACTGGCCTCGTCCTCGGTTCTATTTCTCCAAAATGTGGCGGAAACCAAAATTGGTCGAGGAAATATCCCCCTAAACCCGCGTGTTACGTACGCCATTTTTCACTCGTTGTTCATTGCGGGGTTCACCGTAAAACATGAAATTATCGGATGCAAATTTCAAGATCAAACTCCAATCATGCTGGAATGTCAAACGTGTCTTTACAACTAGGAAATTAACAGTTGCATTGTTTTTCGAAAAGACGTAGGGTGCTTTCAAGAGAAAATGAGGGACAGAGAGGGAGGCTCCCAGTCCAGGCCTTGGAATATGTCAATTCCGCTAGAGTTATTTTAGGGTTGCCGAAAACAGCGGGAGTGCATTTCCTTTTACGTCCGCATGATACCATTATTCTTTAGGTGATCAGGCAATTTAGTAACGGCGGTCCACGGGGAAATACGCTTTTTCGATAGAGGCGCCTTTTACGGGTACATTAGAGACAGTTGGTATTTCTGGCTGGATAAGTCAATGTGGGAGATACATTTTTACATCTCCTTGGGAATAAAATGGCACATGCAGACGGGCGGAAATGTAGTTCTGAGTGGTTAACAAAACATTCCGGCGGAGCATGTTATAAGGGTCGTGGCTGCTGTTATGGACTATGCACTGTGGCTTTTTCAAATGGAGTTTACAAGCCGGTGGACTTCGACATTGATGTTGGCAAGGACAATGAGATTTTCTCCCCACACTGAAGAGAGAAAGCTTACATTAGTGCAAATTAGCCGAAGGTGAAGAAAACGTGGCATGAACATGATCAAACGAAGATGACACCTCCGTTTTTTCTGGTTTTCTCTGTTGGAAAAGCAGTCAGAAGAAGTTGTCCCTTTCGCTCAGTTCAATGTACTTTAGTTGCTGGTACAAAATCATTTTTTGTCGCTTGAATGCGAGTTGTTTTGTCGTTGAACAGAAAAATTGTTTCTGTCGCTGATCACTACCGCGTTGTGAGTTGTTCTGTTTCTCTGTGAATTCAAAATTATTTCTGCCCGGGTTTCTTTCGGTTATCGCTTCGCTCCGAGCTACAGGAGTTGTTTTGTCGCTGTATCAGCATTCACAACTAGTTCTGTTGCTACATTCCCATGATCGCCATGCCTCTAGCTGTTTAATCGCTGTGCCGGCATTCAAAATGATTTCTCTCGCTGAGCGCTACTCTAAGGTATTTGTTATTGTATTCAAAATTATTTCTGACGGTCACTGGTCGTCCCACCTCGAGCTGTTTTGTTGCTGGAGTCCAAGTTATTTCTGTTGCAGGTCGCTTCACGGCGAGCTCTTTTCAATTTGCCACTGTACCGCTATTCAACATTATTTCTGTCGCTGATCACTGATCGCTCTGAGCTGTTGTTTTGTTGAGTTATTTTCTAGGCTGATCGCTACACTCCGAGTTGTTTTATCCGCGCTGTTGAGGTTCAAATAGACTTCTGTCGTATGGTTGAGAATTGTTTTGTTGTGATATAGTATTCAAGTTGATTTCTGTCGCTAATCGCTAGGCTTCGAGTTGTTTTGGTTCCTAGATTCAAAATATTTTAGCTACCCTCCGAACTGTTTTGCAGCTCGGCCAGAATTATATTCTCCTGTTGCTGGGTTGAGGGTAATTTTGCCGCTGGGTTCAAAAATAGTTTTGCCGTAGGAACCAAATTAGTTTTCTTCAGTGGGCTAAGATTTCTTTCGTCGATGGGTTTAGAGGTGTCAGAATCGCTACAGCTTGAAACAGTATTCCATGTTATATATGTTTTCAATATAGAACAATACGTTACCTCTCTGCATGTTGTTATACAAATGAAAGCAAATAAATTCTTTCTTGTTGTCATCGCTGATTTCTTTGATTCAAATTTTCAGGGGAAAAACTTTGATATTTCTTTTACCCAGCGTTTTTATTCCAAATAGGTTGTGGTTCTTTACTAGGGGTTGACACATTATGCCGGCATGATTTCGAGCATAATACTATATGTGGAGCATCGAGCATAATGCCGGCATAATAGTGCATTTTGCCGGCATAATAGTGCTTTCTTGGCGGCATAATAGTGCCATTTTGCAACATAACAGTTATTTCCTTTTTTAGAGCTACTATTGTCCATTTATTAAGTTAAAACTACAAAATTTCAAGCTATTTTAATGTTCTACATGGTTTCCATTACTATTATCGCACTTCACGGGGGTCCCGGAAAAAATTTTTACGGCACAATTATGACTCACCGGGGTCCGGGAAAAAAATTTTTACGGCATAATTATAACTCACCGGGGTCCGGGAAAAAAATTTTGCGGCATAATTACGATTACAATAGTTACAGTCGAGCATAATTTGGAGCATAATAGTCCGTTTTGGGAGCAGTGCCAAAAAGCATAATGCTCGATTTTAGGAGCATAATGTGTCAACCCCTATTCTTTACGCGCTTCTACTGACAAAAACGTATTTCCACGCAGACCGCCCTTTAAAAATTCCCTGATCAACAGGTGAAAGGTATCATGCGGACGTCTGGGGAAATAGACTTCCGTTTCCGTCTAAAACTAAAAATAACTTTAGTGGAATCGACATATCCCAGCCAACGCCCTCAATGTCCCTCTCTGTCCCCTCATTTTCTCTTGGTGCTTTCTATTTGATAAAAAATTCTTGGGCGCTTTCCATTTTGATCAAAAATTCTGGGGCGCTTTCCATTCAACCAAAAATTCCGAAAGTTTCGAAACGGGGACAAATGGTACGGAAATTTCCGGGGGAAAGTCCCAGAAAATGCGGAAATTGTTGAATTTCCGAACAGCGAACTATTCAGCCAAAAAAAAGAAAATTTTGGTGCGCCTCGCAAGTTTATTCTCTTTTCCTGAAATTCCAGAAAATGATGTTGCATTCGACACTGGATATTTTCGGAAGTTCATATCGAAATTTTTCATCTTGTGGAAAGCGTCCCTGGTTTGAACATTTCAAGTGACGAATGGAACATAATTTACCAGAATTTTCGGAAAAAGAGACAACCTCGCGTTGTATACCAAAATTTTCGGAGATCCCTTACCCAGAATTTCCGTTTCTTTTGATTTTCTTCTGAAATTTCCAGAATTTTCGGTTGAATAATTCGCTCTTTCGGTAATTCAACAATTTTCTGGAAAGTTTCCCAGAAAATCAGTACCGTACCATGTGTGCCCTTTTCGAATTTTTCGGAAGTTTTAATTGAATAAAAAGCATCCATAGTGTTGCATGAAATCATTTATCTTTGTGTTCTTTTTTGCTCACCGTAGACTATATGTGCCCAGCGTTGCCTGCACCGCCCAATGGAATAAAATTTGGATGCCCAGAGAATGCAACAGTGTATAATGATACAGCCTGTCAGTTCTCGTGTAATGATGGCTATACAGGGTCTGGGTCTCAACAAAGAAGATGTCAACCAAATGGAACTTGGAGTGGACAAGACGTTGCTTGCCAAAGTATGCAAAACATGTCGCAATAAAGATCTAAGTAATGTCTGCAGCTCCTGACTATCGTTGACAGATATCATACAACTAAGGACCTAATATGAGGAAAAAGCTAGTAACTTATTCTGGTGACAAAATCTCGGGAAAGAAAAAGGCTTCCGCAATTAATCCACTACGTAGCTTTTTACGTTATGTCAGTTAACAAAAGAACTTGTTTCGAGTCGTTCGTATCAAAGCAGTCGAACGCCATTTTAAAGCCAACTGATAACTTTTATTATAGCTATTAAGGAAAGCTTCTCTTTTGACACATCCCTCGACCTGGTGTCGAGGCTATAGAACAATACCTATTGTCACATCCTTTCTCTTATAAAAAAAAAATAAAAGTAAAAAAAAATCTAGATCGATCGATTAAAGTGTTAGAAACTAATCAGCTATTGTCAGAATCAAAGATCAATGTTCTATCAAAGTCAATCAATGTTTAAACAATGTTCAATCAATGTCTGGTGACAAAGTCCTGTAAGTACGAGGGCGGTTTAACAGCCCTTCCTGAGCGTGTTTTGTAACCAGTGGCCTGTGAGAATGGCTCAATAGGCGTGGCTACGGCTGGCTCTTTGGGATGTGGAGTCACGGTCCTTTCAGAGCGGGTTGTGTGACCAGTGGGGTCAGGTGATGGCTTGATAGGGGTGGCCACAGCTGGCTCTCTGGGCGCTGGAGTCATGGGCAACGCCGGTGTTGTATGTGCATGGAGACCTCGTGTTTTGATTAGCATGTCATCCTCCTTTGTCTTTCGCAAGTGCTTCCGATTGCGGCGGTATTGGGCTCCATCTTCTGTGATGACTTCATATGACCGTATCCCGACTTGCTTGCCTACTCTTGCTTTCACAGCTTCTTTAGTTGTGCTTCCAGGAGGAATGAATCTGACTATGTCTCCTTTCTGTAGTTCTGGTAAATCCTTGGCTCCTTTATTGTAGTTTGCGGCTTGTTTATCTTTGTTTGCCATGATCTTCTGATAGACGTTTTCGTCCACTGTTGGTTTCAGAAGTTTAGGCATTGTAGGCAATTGAGTTCGCGTTCGTCTACTCATGAGTCGCATTACGGGGCTGGTATCCATGCCTTGCGTTGGCGTGTTTCTATACTCAAGGAGCGCGAGATAAGGGTCAGTTCTTGCCTTTCGTGACTTCTTCAAAATAGTTTTCGCTGACTTCACTGCTGCCTCCACTTTCCCATTGCTCTGAGGATATTTCGGGGAACTTGTGTTGTGCTTGAAGTTCCACTGACGGCTGAACTCTCGGAACTCGTCGGAACTGAACTGTGAACCATTGTCCGACATACACGTTTCTGGTATACCGTGTCTGGCAAATTGAGACTTGAGCTTGCGAATCACCGTACCAGATCTTGTGTTCTCCAGTACATCAATCTCCCAGAACGAGGAGTAGTAATCAACAGTGATTAGGTAATCTCGGCCATTGAAGTTGAACAGGTCTACTCCAACTTTCTCCCAGGGAAGGTCTGGTGATTCATGAGGGATAAACGTTTCCTTAGACTGTCGTTTGTCAAACGCACGGCAGACGTCACACTTTTCAATGAAGTGCTTCACATCGGTGCTCATCCCTGGCCAATAAATGCACTCTCTGGCTCGAGACAGACTGCTGGCAGTTCCGGTGTGTGCATAATGAACTCGGTTCACCATCTGGCGCTGAAGAGACTTGGGAATTACCACTCGCTCACCTCGGAGAACAATTCCATCTTGCATACTGAGCTCATCTCGTACGCCAAAGAAGGGCGTTAACTGGTGAGGGACTTCCTGCTTGGTTTCGGGCCAACCTGCCTTAATGACCTTCATCAACTCTTGGAGAACTTCATCTTGCTCTGTGTGAGCTCTGATTTCGTGTAGGGTAGCAGGTTTCACTCTTATGTGTTCCACCATGTTGACGCTCTCGAATTCTTCAGCAGTCTTCTGTACTACATCATAGGGAAGGAACGCGCGGCTTAAGGTATCAGCCAAATACATGGTGCTTCCTCGACGGTAATTCAACTTGATGTCATACAATTGTGTTCGCATGAGCATACGCTGAAGTCGCTTAGGAGCCTTGTGTAGTGACTTCTTGAAGATCATTTCTAAGGGCTTGTGATCAGACTGTACTGCTACACATCTGCCATACGTGTAGGTATGGAACTTCTCCAAGCCGTAGACAACTGCCAACAACTCCTTCTCAATTTGGGCATAGCGCGTCTCTGCGTCTGTCAGTGCACGGCTGGCGCAGGCAATAGGCTGATCATTCTGCATGATGACTGCTCCCAGGCCCTTGTCTGAAGCATCACATTGGAGGGTCACACTCTTGGTGGAGTCAAAATACTGAAGAACTGGGGCTTGAGTAACAAGAGATTTCACCTGGCTGACAGCTCTGTCATGGATGTCAGCCCAAAACCATTCCGTATTTTGCACAGTGAGCTGGCGGAGTGGCGCGCAAACATCGCTTAAACGTGGCAGAAATTTGCTAAGGTAATTTGTAAAGCCGATGAATCTTCGGACGCCGGCTACATCGGTTGGTGTTGGCATCTCTTGAACTGCTCTAATCTTTTCCGGGTCTGCCTTGAGACCTTCGGATGTGATCACGTGACCCATGAACGGTACTTCTTTGGACCTCAGCTTGACTTTCTCTTTGTTTAACTTAATGTTCTTTTCCTTGCACCTCTGCATAAGCTGTAGGAGGTTTCTATCATGGTCTTGCAAGGCTTCTTCTTCAGTAGTGCCCTCTCCATGGATCAAAATGTCGTCATGTATCGGGAGTACACCTTTCAGGTTCTCCAAGGCGTTGTTGAGCCTCCGCTGGAATTCTTCTGGGGCTGGGCTTACGCCGAATGGCAGACGACACCATCGGAATCTTCCGAAGGGCGAGTTAAACGTTGTTAACATTGAACTTTCATCCGTCAGCTCCACATGCCAAAACCCATTTTTAACATCGACGGTTGAGAACACTTTCGCTCTTCCAAGCTCTGGCAGTATTTCATCTATAGTGGGCGTTGGGTAGTGGCTTCTCTTTAATGCTTCATTCAGATCCTTAGGATCCAGGCATACTCGGAGCTGTCCATTGGGCTTCCGAGCTGTAACTAGGCTTGAAACCCAAGGCGTTGGTCCAGTCACTTTCTTGATTACACCCAGGCGCTGAAGTTTCTCTAATTCTTGTTTCAGCTTCTCCTTAAGTGCTACCGGCACTCGTCGAGGAGGGTGTACGACTGGCTGAACATCTTCTCTAACTTCAAGGTTGTACTGGCCTTCTAACTTCCCAGTACCTTGGAAGACATCAGGATAATCCTTCAATAGCACTTCTTGCGTGACAGGATTTGCTTCAACGGATAGAATGTTGTGTTGCTGTACCTTAATTAAGTCCATCTCTTGAATTGTAGGACTTCCAAGTATGGGCATGCATCTGTTTCCATCCACAACGACAAAATCAACTTGATACATCTTGTGATTCTTTGGGTTATGGACTTCTAGTGTGCACTGTCCCAGCGGTGTCACGGTTGTTTTGTTGTACATCGTCAAGACCTTTCGTGTGGCCTTTAGTTTGCTTTTATCGCGAAGGAGATTGGCGGGCACCAAGTTGCAAGTCGCGCCGCTGTCAAGTTGGAACTTGATTGCTGATTTGTCTACGTAAAGGGTCGCAAGTAACTTCTTTGCGTGTTTCCGGTCGCTGGACGAATTAATCACTTCGCTTTGAATCTCTGACTCCAGAGTCAAACAGTATTCATCATCTTCATCTTCGTCTGTTTCCACAACGTTGACTTTTGTGTTGAGTCGACACTGGGTTGTGAAGTGGTTCATCTTTTTGCAACTCAAACATCTTTTTCCGAATGCTGGACATTTGTCGCGGCGTTTTTCGTGTTTGTTTCCACAAAACTTGCATGTCACGAATTCCTTCGATTTGGGTTTCTTTCGATGATTAGCATCTGGCACGCGATCAGCGGCTGGCACGCGATCCTTGTCATCTTTGAAACTTGGCAATTTTCTACCCAGTTTTGGGGGACGTTTCTGGTTTTCTTTCACAAAATGTACCTCACCCTGGTCCGGCTCAAGCGTTTTGCTTTGATCCTTGGACAGTGCAACGGCACGGCATGTTTGAAGACACTTTTCTAAATTTAAATCGCGCTCTTTAAGTAAATCTGCTCGAAGTTGTTTATCTCGTATTCCACAAATGATACGATCACGCACTAATGAATCTTTTAGAGTTCCAAAATTGCATGTTGACGCCAGGACTTTTAAATCTGTTACAAACCTTTCAAATGGCTCTCCTGGTTCTTGAAAGCGCTGAAAGAATTTATACCTCTCCACGGTTTCATTCTTTTTCGGATTGCAATGTGCTTCAAAGCCTTCCAAAACGTGACTCAAATTTCGGTCATCTGGTTCGCGTGTGAAGCTCAAAGTTTCATAGATTTCTCTGCCTTTACTTCCGATGAGGTAAAGAAACAGCTTTATTTTCGTCTTTTCGTCTTTTCCGGCCATGGCAAGATCCATGTAAAGCTCCACTTCTTCCTTCCACCGTTTCCAGCTACTCGAAAGACTTCTGACACTCCCACTTCTGACTCCCACTTCTGACACCATGTTTCGAGTCGTTCGTATCAAAGCAGTCGAACGCCATTTTAAAGCCAACTGATAACTTTTATTATAGCTATTAAGGAAAGCTTCTCTTTTGACACATCCCTCGACCTGGTGTCGAGGCTATAGAACAATACCTATTGTCACAGAACTTTCGTTGTCAAAAGTACAGTTTACGTCTTCGTGTGTGAGTGTGTTAGGGTTATTTTCGTATACAATGAAAAAGGTCATCATTATCAACTGTTTATTTACCAAGAGTGATTGATATCAATATTTTATCCACGTTTCCTTATCAGTTATCAATTGCACGTCGCTGACGGTAGACCCAGGAGGTCCACTACGCATGAGCAGCTGTGATAATCATTATGAAGCACAATGTAACTTCTCTTGTACAATTGGCTATCGTTTGAATGGCTCGTCATCGGTGACGTGTGTTGCCCCTGGCAACCAACATCCTGGAGTATGGAACAACACAATACCCATATGTGAAGGTAAACTAGAAAATGTGACATCTTTTAAGTTAAAATTAAAATGGTCTGAGGCAAATTCACCCAACAAAGCCATACCGATGCCCACTGTGTTATACATAGTGCCAAATCATAAAAGAAACTGTTAAATAAATAAAGAGTTTTTTTGTTGTTGATATTTTTACTACTGTATCAATATTATTTCATATTGTAGCGATCACTTGTCCAGCGTTGCCTGCACCGTCCAATGGTACAAGACTTGGATGTCCAGAGAATGCAACAATGTATTATGACACTGTCTGTCAGTTCTCGTGTAATGATGGCTATATAGGGTCTGGTTCTCAAGCAAGGAGATGTCAACAGAACGGAACTTGGAGTGGACAAAACTTCACTTGCCAAGGTATTTAAAACATATTGCAGTAAAGATCTAAGTAATGACTACAACTCCTGATTATCGGTGATAGGACAAAAACAGCAGATATCAAAAGTTTATGGACCGAATTAAGATCTAGGGACTCCCATATAAAAAGGACGGGGGGAGGGGGGGGGGGGGGGGGCTCGTCGTACCTTTTAGCAGTTAAAACAGCGGTTTTGATGCCTTTAAGGGTGTTCAGCTCCAAAAGGTTCATGGCGGGAGTTTTTGAGGTATCTTTTAGGGTATTGAGCAGAAAAAAAACAGAAAAACAAAAAACAAAAACAAAAACAAAAAACAAAAAACATGACAGGAGATCGTGTTGCTATAGAATTGGCACCCCTTAGAGGTTAACAATAATTCAAGCCACCCCCACAAAACATGATTTTGGTTCCCCTTAGGGGTTGTTTTCAAAATTTCTGACGAACACCCCCGTCCATTTTTATATAGGAGTCTCCCCGGGCCCCTCCGGGAGTAATGGCTACAGTTGCTGACTCTTGGAGTTAGAAGACAAATACGAGCGAAAAGCTTGTGACCTGTTCTGGTACCAAGAACTCGAAACATGAAAAAGTTTATTGTAATTACTCACTCTAAGTGTTTTCCTAATCGGTTTTCGTTACCTACATCTTATGTCTGAGCTCATAGCAATAGGATGTACGGTTGGAATCTTCTTTTATTTTAGCTTTAAGGGCGTATAGTGACTTCCAGTGTTTGGTATTGAATTGTGATTAACATGTTAAATCACGACTCTTTGCTCCGTTCATACAGATGTTGTGTTAATATGCAGATAAAATTATATCAACGATAAGATGACCTGCGATTAAAAGTAATACCGTAAAATCCCACGTTAAATCCCCCCCGGTTATAAGCCCCCCCCGAATATGAGCCCTTCTCTTTGGTAACAAAGATATTATTCCGGATATAGACCCCCCCCGGATATAAGCCCATCTAATGTATAACTGCGTTCCTTTTGCGTTATAGGCTAAGAGGGTAATACGGTGATAGCTCTAAATGTAATGGTTTGTTAGCTTTGATTCGTTTCTCAGATATGTTTTATCTCGTCGTTCCGTAACATTTTTTTTTAATATGTTTATACGCACCCCCCGGACATATGCCTCCCGTTTATAAGCCCACCCAAAACCGCTTTTGAAGTTATATAAGCCCAGGGCTTTGATGTGGGATTTTACGGTAGTAATTTTGTCATGACAATTAGCTAATTGGTATATTTTCACTGATAGTGGACGGGTGTAAAAATTACAAAATTCTAAATGGAGTAGATCGCGCTCAAGGATACACATTACAGGCGCAACAGATATGTGATAGTGACCTGCAACTAGGTTGGTACCGCTTCCAAGGACTTGCGGGGGATCAAATGGCGGACACGTGCGTTTCCATGCTTCGCTGTGGCACTGTCGCTTCAGGTTGGCTTTCTGGTGTACACCCTACAGTCGCCGATGGTGTGGTGGTTCGTCAAGTCTGTTATAACTGGTTATCGTGCTGTGGTCATAGTGATGACATTAAAGTCCGGAACTGTGACGCTTTCTTTGTGTATGAATTAAAGCCGCCGCCTTCGTGCAATCTGCGGTATTGTGGCAACGGAAGTGCAGGTAAGTTGCTGTGTTGACTTCTTTCAAGTGTCTATGACATGCTTTTTGGTTTGCTATATGGAATCTACTCAAGACCTTGATATGGAAATAGAAAAAAAAAAAAACAAAGACAAAAACAAAGACAATAAAAAAAGAAACATCGTTGTTTTTTCGCCACGTTTTACCCATCCGAAAACGTAAAATATCACTTCCAGTTGGGTCAGAAACCGCGGGATTAGGATCTGGGACTATTCAGGCTGTGACGTCAAAACAAGAACGTACGTGGACACATTTTTCGAACCAAATAAACAGAAACGAATAAAAAAAAAAGTGAAATATACTTGGAAGATCAAGTATAATTCCAATTTGGTTCAAAATTGTAAACATTTACGAAAGATATATAAACCTAGTTCTAGTTGTAGTTCCGGGTCCTAGCCCCGCCCCGCGGTTTCTCATTCAACCGGAAGGGAAATTTCACATTTTCAGTTGGTTAAAACACGGGGAATAAAAAACGTTATCCATTTTGTATTTTTTCGATTTCCATATCATGATCTCATGTAGATTCCATAAAACAAATAAAAGAATATCCGTCATGTACACGTTAAAGGCTTCAGTCAAAAAATGGGATTATCTTTCACGTTTAGTTAGGGAAAGAGACGACGGTAACGGTAACGAGAACGTCACCAAACAAAAAGTTCAATGTGTAGAACAGTGGCTGTGCACGAGCGTTATAATTCGTGGTACATTTCTTTGCCGTCCTCTGCAAATCAACGACGTGAAATGACCAATTTTCAAGTTTTTTGACAACGGGACCCACTACTGCTAATTTCTAGTGTTTCTATTTGGAACTGAACGCATTCCTAGTATATTCAGCAGAGGCAAGTTTTAATACCAACAAACACACCAAATAGATCTAAATGAATGCGAAATTGCAAAGTAAAAGATAAACACACTTTTTAATAGGTGCCATCTTCACTGTCGCCGTCGTACATGCGTAAGGTCCCTATTGAGTCGAGGACGGGGGACGAGATCAGTATTTAAGGCAGATACAATCTAACCTTTTAGCTAGGACAAAAATCACCCTGTTGTAAATATATACTGACTTTTACAGAGAGTTTAGGACCGAATCGAACAGTGACACGAGACATATATTCGTAGACACAGGGGAGGCAGGTAGGGCTAGATGTGGTACCACTGGTAGAAACGTTTTGTTAGAAAATTTCACTTTTTTGAACGCCGCGCTTTCGCGTCAATCTTTGGCATAGTTTATAACATGTAATTTTGATTTTCCTCTCAACCTTGAACGTTTGTTTCAAATTTCCAAAACACTAGCAGACCGATTTAAAGGAGAACGCGCAAGAAATAGTCATTAGTTTATATTTCTGTTGTAAATTCTGTCTCATTTGCTATTCTCGAGTGTTCTTTAACTCATACAGTAAATACCATGTCCCCAATTTTGCCACCTTTTCATGAGACCACTTCTTTTAGATCAAACTGAAACATCCACGTAACCATTAGATTTGTAAATGAACGAAGTAATATTTGAGTGCAAAGTACGTTCAGTTTTTAAAACCGGCAACTATTATATTCCCTCTTGATGTATACTAGATGATTACAACCAATGTTGATCGCTTGTCATCTCGTATCTAACGCAGGCCTTATGCATATGACGTAATTGTTAATTACAATGAAAATTTAAAAATCAATTCTCACTAAATTTCTGATTGCGCCTGTAAACCACACACGTTATTGGCATTATGTATAATTTGCAGCTAGAAAAACTTCAATATCATTGGAATTCCTACCATATCTGCCGATGTGCTGGCATTCCCCCTCTTCTCTAGTTCCTCGCCAGTAACAATTGAAGAGCTTCTGCTCTCATCAGAAACGCCGTTCTTTCCACTCACCGTCGTATCATAATTTTATGGAACCAAGTGCACGCCCTGGCTCGAAAGTGGCCTCGTCCTCGGTTCTATTTCTCCAAAATTTCGCCGAAACCAAAATTGGTCGAGAAAATATCCCCCTAAACCCGCGTGTTACGTACGCCATTTTTCACTCGTTGTTCATTGCGGGGTTCACCGTAAAACATAAAATTATCGAATGCAAATTTCAAGATCAAACTCCAATCATGCTGGAATGTCAAACGTGTCTTTACAACTAGGAAATTAACAGTTGCATTGTTTTTCGAAAAGACGTAGGGTACTTTCCATTTGATAAAAAATTCTTGGGCGCTTTCCATTTTGATCAAAAATTCTGGGGCGCTTTCCATTCAACCAAAAATTCCGAAAGTTTCGAAACGGGGACAAATGGTACGGAAATTTTTGGGGAAAAGTTCCAGAAAATGCGGAAATTGTTGAATTTCCGAACAGCGAACTATTCAGCCAAAAAAAAGAAAATTTTGGTGCGCCTCGCAAGGTTATTCTCTTTTCCTGAAATTCCAGAAAATGATGTTGCATTCGACACTGGATATTTTCGGAAGTTCATATCGAAATTTTTCATCTTGTGGAAAGCGTCCCTGATTTGAACATTTCAAGTGACGAATGGAACATAATTTACCAGAATTTTCGGAAAAAGAGACAACCTCGCGTTGTATACCAAAATTTTCGGAGATCCCTTACCCAGAATTTCCGTTTCATTTGATTTTCTTTTGAAATTTCCAGAATTTTCGGTTGAATAATTCGCTTTTTCGGTAATTCAACAATTTTCTGGAAAATTTCCCAGAAAATCAGTACCGTATCATGTGTGCTCTTTTCGAATTTTCGGAAGTTTTTATTGAATGAAAAGCATCCATAGTGTTGCATGAAATCATTTATCTTTGTGTTCTTTTTTGCTCACCGTAGACTATATGTGCCCAGCGTTGCCTGCACCGCCCAATGGAATAAAATTTGGATGCCCAGAGAATGCAACAGTGTATAATGATACAGCCTGTCAGTTCTCGTGTAATGATGGCTATACAGGGTCTGGGTCTCAACAAAGAAGATGTCAACCAAACGGAACTTGGAGTGGACAAGACTTTGCTTGCCAAAGTATGCAAAACATGTCGCAATAAAGATCTAAGTAATGTCTGCAGCTCCTGACTATCGTTGACAGATATCATACAACTAAGGACCTAATATGAGGAAAAAGCTAGTAACTTATTCTGGTGACAAAATCTCGGGAAAGAAAAAGGCTTCCGCAATTAATCCACTACGTAGCTTTTTACGTTATGTCAGCCTGAGTTAACAAAACAACTTTCGTTGTCAAACGTACAATTTACGTCTTCGTGTGTGAGTGTCTTAGGGTTATTTTCGTATACAATGAAAAAGGTCATCATTATCAACTGTTTATTTACCAAGAGTGATTGATATCAATATTTTATCCACGTTTCCTTATCAGTTATCAGTTGCACGTCTCTGACGGTAGACCCAGGAGGTCCACTGCGCATGAGCAGCTGTGATAATCATTATGGAGAAAAGTGTAACTTTTCTTGTGCACTTGGCTATCGTTTGAATGGCTCGTCATCGGTGACGTGTGTTGCCCCTGGCAACCAACATCCTGGAGTATGGAACAATACAATACCCAGATGTGAAGGTAAACTAGAAAACTAAACAGCTTATGGGAATTCACACAACTAAGTTAATAGATGTCTTTACATTGTTAAACCTAACCCAGTGTTATACATAGCTCCATATCACAATAGAGGCCATTATCATTATTAAATATATACAAGGTTTCTTAAATTTCAGGTTGTATTTTTTTAATTTCATTTTACACTGCAGTAATATCGTGTCCAGCGTTGCCTCCACCGTCCAATGGTGCAAGACTTGGATGTCCATCGAATGCAACGATGTATTATGATACTGTCTGTCAGTTCTCGTGTAATGATGGCTATATAGGGTCTGGTTCTCAAGCAAGGAGATGTCAACACAATGGAACTTGGGAAGGACAAGACTTCACTTGTCAAAGTATGTAAAACATATTCCAATAAAGATCTAAGTAATGATTACAGCTCCTGACTATCGGCATTAGCACAAAAACAGCAGATATCATAAGTTTATGGACCGAATATGAGGACAAAGCTACGTAGTAACTTATTTTGGTAGCAAGATCTCGAGACATGGAAACATTACCGAAATTAATCTACCACGCTGTAGCTGACGTGTTTTTAACGTTAGATTCTCAAAAAAGGTCTTTGGTTGTCTAAATGTGCACCGTAGGTCTTGATGTGTGAGTTTTCAAAGGGTTCTTTTCACAAACAATTAAGGGAATTCATCATAATGAACTGTTAATTTACCAGGAGTGATTGGTATCCTTATTCTCAATATAATAGCAGTGCGCTGCCAAGAAGAGAGGTTAACAAGAATCAACGTCATCATCAACTAGGGAGGAGCGTGTTCAATATTAAACAATGATTTGTGAAATGATATTCAAAAGAGTGAAGAACTTTTGATTATTCATTGCTTGTTTGAAAGCAATTCCCCAAAACTATAAAGGGTATATGAGCATTCTAAAATTTATATATGTACCAAAGTTCAGTTCACTGTGAAAACAAACATTAAGCTCTCTCCATTTTTCCTTATCAGTTATCAATTGCACGTCCCTGACGGTAGACCCAGGAGGTCCACTGCACATGAACAGCTGTGATAATCATTATGGGGCACAATGTAATTTTTCTTGTGCAATTGGCTATCGTTTGAATGGCTCATCAACAGTCACGTGTGTTGCCCCTGGCAACCAACATCCTGGAGTGTGGAACAATACAATACCCAGATGTGAAGGTAAACTAGAAAACGGAACAACATATAGACTTATACGAATTCACCCTATACAATTACATAGAAGTGTTTACATGATAGAGGCCACACAGCTCCTCATTAGAAAGGAAACCCTTTTCATGATTGAATTAATACGAGGTTTCATCAACTTTTGTACTATATTTCTTAACCCTCAGTATTATTTCTTACTACAGTGATCACGTGTCCAGCGCTGCCTACACCGTCCAATGGTACAAGACTTGGATGTCCAGGGAATGCAACAATGTATTATGATACTATCTGTCAGTTCTCGTGTAATGATGGCTATATAGGGTCTGGGTGTCAAGCAAGGAGATGCCAACACAATGGAACTTGGAGCGGACAAGACTTCACTTGTCAAAGTATGTAAAACATGATGCAATGCTATAGCCTGACAATTGGTAATAGTACAATAACTGCAGATATCATAAAATTATGGACCGAATATGAACAAAAATCTAGTAACTTTTTCTGGTACCAAGATCTCGAGACGAGAAAAGGTTACCGCAATTGATCCAGGTAGCTGTGGGTTGTCAACGTTTTACGTTATATACACCTATAAAAAGAGCTTTTTAATATCAGTCACTCTGTTTACCATTAGTAATTGATATCCATATTCTCCATAGAAAAGTAGTACGCAGTCAAGAGGACGGGTGGAAGAGAATCAACGTCATCCTGAACTAGGGAGAGCTTATTTAACTATGCTTTACGATTTGTGTAATGACACTTTAAAGAGTAAAGGTGATTGAGAGGTCAATTGATATTTAAGTGTTAGAAAGAGATTACCAAAAAGTATAAAGAGTATATAAGCGGTCTCAACTTCAGGCATGCACCAAAGTTCTTATCACAGTAAATAAATGTTAGTTTTTCGCCATTTCTCCTTATCAGTCATCAACTGCACGTCCCTGACGGTAGACCCAGGAGGTCCACTGCGCATGAACAGCTGTGATAATCAATATGGAGCTCAATGCAACTTTTCTTGCGCAATTGGCTATCGTTTGAATGGCTCGTCAACGGTCTCGTGCGTTGCCCCTGGCAACCAACATCCTGGAGTATGGAACAATACGATACCCAGATGTGAAGGTAAACTCGAAAACTGAACAACTTATAGACTTAAACGAATTCACCGAACACAATAATTTAGATGTGTTTACATGATAGAGGCTACACAGCTCCCCATTAGAAAGGGAACCCTTTTCATGATTGAATCAGTTAGGGGGTTTATAATCTTTCGTATTATGTTTTTTTTTTTTACCATCAATATTAATCTGACTACAGTGATAACGTGCCCAGCGTTGCCTACACCGTCCAATGGTACAAGGATTGGATGTCCAGAGAATGCAACGATGTATTATGATACTGTCTGTCAGTTTTCGTGTAATGATGGCTATATAGGGTCTGGTTGTCAAGCAAGGAGATGTCAACAAAATGGAACTTGGAGTGGACAAGACTTCACTTGTCAAAGTATGTAAAACATGTTGCTACAGCCTGACAATTGGTAATAGTGCAATAACTGCAGATATCATAAAATTATGGACCGAATATGAACAAAAATCTAGTAACTTGTTCCGGTACCAAGATCTCGAGACAAGGAAAGGTTACCGCAATTGATCCAGGTAGCCGTAGATTGTTAACGTTTTACGTTATATATATATCCATAAAAAAGGACTTTGTTGTCTAAAGTACAGTTACGTCCTCATGTGTACGTTTTCACGGACAATTAAGGAAATCATCATTATGAACTTTTATATACCAAGAGTGATCGATATTCATATTTTCTATACCTTTCGTTATCAGTTATCAATTGCACGTCTCTGACGGTAGACCCAGGAGGTCCACTGCGCATGAGCAGCTGTGATAATCATTATGGAGCACAATGTAACTTTTCCTGTGCAATTGGCTATCGTCTGAATGGCTCGTCAACAGTCACGTGTGTCGCCCCTGGCAACAAACACCCCGGTGTTTGGAACAATACTATACCCAGATGTGAAGGTAAACTAGAAAGCTAAACTTAATGCTCTTATGTGAATTCACCCAACACAATTATATAGAGGTCTTTACAAAGTGAAACGTGGAACCAGTTTTATACAAAGCTGCATATCATAAAAGACCCCGTTGTCATTATTAAATCAATTGAAGGGTCATTAAAATTTCGGGGTTTTTTGTATTCTTTTGACCATCATTACTTTTTCACACCGCAGGGATCACGTGTCCAGCGGTGCCTGCACCGTCAAATGGAACAAGACTTGGATGTCCAGGGAATGCAACAATGTATTATGATACTGTCTGTCAGTTCTCGTGTAATGATGGCTATATAACGTCTGGTTCTCAAGCAAGGAGATGTCAACACAATGGAACTTGGAGTGGACAAGACTTCACTTGCCAAAGTATGTAAAACATGTTGTAATAAAGATCTAAGTAATAACTACAGCTTCTGATTATCGGTGATCACAGATACAATGAGTTTATGGATCGAATATGAGCAAAATGCTAGTAACTTATTCTGGTACCAAAATCTCGTGACAAGAAGAGGTCACTGCAATTAATATATTACGCCATAGCTTGTAAGCTTTTTACGTTATATCCATAAAAAAGAGTTAACGTCAACGTTTTACGTTATTTATTAAATCCATTTTGAAATCACTGGTTATCCTTGCAATCTGATTGGCTCTCAATGGTGCGATTTATTCACGAATCGCACTATTTTTTGCTCTAAATCGCATCTTTTTCTCAGCCATTGAGAATGGGACAGTGAAACAAAACAACAAATCAGATTTCAATATTAGTTTAAAGTA
>NW_028301578.1:11575000-11630000 GCF_042242905.1 Orbicella faveolata | reverse complement strand
TCCATTTTACTTTATCAGCTATCAATTGCACGTCCTTGACGGTAGACCCAGGAGGTCCACTGCGTATGAGCAGCTGTGATAATCATTATGGAGCGAAATGTAACTTCTCTTGTACAATTGGCTATCGTTTGAATGGCACATCAACGGTCACGTGCGTTGCCCCAGGTAACCAACATCCTGGAGTGTGGAACAATACAGTGCCCAAATGTAAAGGTAAACTCGAAAACTAAACAACTTATAAACTTAAACGAATTCACCGAACATAATTTTATAGACGTGTTTACATGATAGAGGCCACTCAGCTCCCCATTAGAAAAGAAACCCTTTTCATGATTGAATCAATTAGAGGGTTTATAAACTTTCGTATTATGTTTTTTTGACCGTCAATATTAATCTGACTACAGTGATAACGTGCCCAGCGTTGCCTACACCGTCCAATGGTACAAGACTTGGATGTCCAGGGAATGCAACGATGTATTATGATACTGTCTGTCAGTTCTCGTGTAATGATGGCTATATAGGGTCTGGTTCTCAAGCAAGGAGATGTCAACACAATGGAACTTGGTGTGGAGAAGACTTCTCTTGTCAAAGTATGTAAAACATGATGCAATGCTACAGCCTGACAATTGGTAATAGTGCAATAACTGCAGATATCATAAAATTATGGACCGAATATGAACTAATATCTAGTAACTTTTTCTGGTACCAAGATCTCGAGACGAGAAAAGGTTACCGCAATTAATACAGGTAGCCGTAGATTGTCAACGTTTTACGTTATATACATCCATAAAAAGAGCTTTTTTAATATCAATCACTCTGTTTACTATTAGTAATTGATATCCGTATTCTCCATACAAGAGCAGTACGCAGTCAACAAGACGGGTGGAAGAGAATCAACGTCATCATCAACTAGGGAGAGCTTAAATAACGTACTATGCTTTACGATTTTTGTAATGACACTTTAAAGAGTGAAGGTGATTGAGGGGTCAATCGATATTTAAGTGTTAGAAAGAGATTACCAAAAAGTATAAAGAGTATATAAGCGGTCTCAACTTCAGGCATGCACCAAAGTTCTTATCACAATAAATAAATGTTAGTTTTTCGCCATTTCCCTTTATCAGTCATCAACTGCACGTCCCTGACGGTAGACCCAGGAGGTCCACTGCGCATGAACAGCTGTGATAATCGCTATGGAGCACAATGCAACTTTTCTTGCGCAATTGGCTATCGTTTGAATGGCTCGTCAACGGTCTCGTGCGTTGCCCCTGCCAACCAACATCCTGGAGTATGGAACAATACGATACCCAGATGTGAAGGTAAACTCGAAAACTGAACAACTTATAGACTTAAACGAATTCACCGAACACAATAATTTAGATGTGTTTACATGATAGAGGCCACACAACTCCCCATTATAAAGGAAACCTTTTTCATGATTGAATCAATTAGAGGGTTTATAAGCTTTCGTATTATGTTTTTTTTACTGTCAATATTAATCCGACTACAGTGATAACGTGCCCAGCGTTGCCTACACCGTCCAGTGGTTTAAGGCTTGGATGTCCAGGGAATGCAACGATGTATTATGATACTGTCTGTCGGTTCTCGTGTGATGATGGCTATATAGGGTCTGGTTCTGAAGCAAGGAGATGTCAACACGATGGAACTTGGAGTGGAGAAGACTTCACTTGTCAAAGTATGTAAAACATGTTGCTACAGCCTGACAATTGGTAGTAGTACAATAACTGCGGATATCATAAAATTAGGGACCGAATGTGAACAAAAATCTAGTAACTTGTTCCAGTACCAAGACCTCGGGACAAGAAAAGATTACCGCAATTGATCTAGGTAGCCGTAGATTGTCAACGTTTTACATTATATATATATATATATATATATATATATATATATATATATATATATATATCCATAAAAAAAAGAAACTTTTGTTCTCTAAAGTACAGTTTACGTCTTCATGTGTACGTTTTTACGGACAATTAAGGAAATCATCATTATGAACTTTTCATTTACCAAGAGTGATCGATATTCATATTTTCTCTACCTTTCGTTATTAGTTATCAATTGCACGTCTCTGACGGTAGACCCAGGAGGTCCACTGCGCATGAGCAGCTGTGATAATCATTATGGAGCACAATGTAACTTTTCCTGTGCAATTGGCTATCGTTTGAATGGCTCGTCAACAGTCACGTGTGTCGCCCCTGGCAACAAACACCCCGGAGTTTGGAAGAATACTATACCCAGATGTGAAGGTAAACTAGAAAGCTAAACTTAATGCTCTTATGTGAATTCACCCAACACAATTATATAGAGGTCTTAACAAAGTGGAAAATGGAACCAGTTTTATGCAGAGCTGCATAGCATAAAAGATCCCGTTATCATTATTAAATAAATTGAAGGGTCATTAAAAGTTTGGGGTTTTTCATATTCTTTTGACCATCATTACTTTTTCACACCGCAGGGATCACGTGTCCAGCGGTGCCTGCACCGTCCAATGGTACAAGGCTTGGATGTCCATGGAATGCAACAATGTATTATGATACTGTCTGTCAGTTCTCGTGTAATGATGGCTATATAGGGTCTGGGTCTCAAGCAAGGAGATGTCAGCACAATGGAACTTGGAGTGGAGAAGACTTCACTTGTCAAAGTACGTTGCTAAATCTTTGTGATGGTTGATAGAATTAATTTATAGTTAGAATAAGGAAAATAGCTTGTTTAACGTTTACGTGAAATTATTACCATTGCAGCTGTATGTTAATCGGGTGCCCAGTCTTGACGGGAATGGTTACGCCCCGGGGGAACTGAGATATAAAAAGAACGGGGGAGCTCGTCGAACCTTTTAATGGTTAAAAACACGGTTTTTGGTACCTCTTAGGGTATTCCAAAAAAAGTTATGTCAGGAGATAATGTGTCATTTTTGAGCTGGCACCTCTTAGGAGCGAAAAACATTTTAAGTCACCCCCACAAAACAGGATCTTGGTACTTTTTATGTTATTCAAAATTTCGGACGAGTACCTCGTCTTTGTTATATGGTAACGCACCCGGGGTTACGCGTGCTGCGGTTGCTGGGCGACAACTTGTTCAGTGTGCACTATTGTTGTGATGCCAATGTTGCCAGGAGGATCGTGTTAAGAAAAAAAATGTTGTTATCGTTATTATGTTAGCTAATAGCTTGAGGGCTCCTATTGATAGCAGAGATGCTTTGTAAGCTCCCTGAAGGGACTACCCTGAAAATTTACATTTAATTTTTTTTTTACTTTTAAATAAAGGTGTCTATCTATCTGTCTGCTCTACTCATACCCTAGTTAATCTTTTATTAATTGTCAGTTACATTTTAATCTTCAGTCAACAACTGCACGTTCCTGACAGTAGACCAAGGAGGTCCACTGCGCATGAGCAGTTGTGATAATCATTATGAAGCACAATGTAACTTTTCTTGTTCAATTGGCTATCGTTTGAATGGATTGTCAACAGTCACGTGTGTTGCCCCTGGCAACCAACATCCTGGAGTGTGGAACAATACAATACCCAGATGTGAAGTTAAACTCGAAAACTAAACAACGTATAGACTTATATAATTTTCCCAATACAATTATACAGTTAACACTTAATGACTGGTCCCGAGGGGAACAGTTAATTTTGTTTCCCGAGATTCTCAATGTTTCTCTCGACTTCGTCTAGGGAAAGCCTGAGATTCGAGGGAAACAAAATTCACTATTTTCCAAGAGACCATTCATCAATATATAGCAATATACATATATAGCAATATATATAGCAAGCGAGGTGATGTCAACACAATGGAACTTGGAGTGGACAAGACTCCATTTGTCAAAGTATGTATTCCAATGAAGATTATAATAAAGTCTGTATACGAGTCAAGTGGCCAATCGGGTCGGAGCTAATCCTGGTTTCCATAGTACGAGGTTACTGGGAGTATTTCTACTCCCCCTGGCTGGTATTCTATTCCCCGGCATTAAGTTGGCCGGTACTCATTTATACACCTGGGTGGAGAGAGGCACTGTCAGAGTTAAGTGTCTTGCCCAATAACACAACATAATGTCCCCGGCCAGGGCTCGAACCCGGACCGCTTGATCCGGAGACCAGCGCAGTAACCATGAGGCCAACGCGCCTCCCACGAAGATTATAATAACTACTTACTATATTATTTCACATTGCAGTGGTCACGTGCCCAGCGTTGTCTGCACCGTCCAATGGTACAAGACTTGGATGTCCAGTGAATGCAACAATGTATTATGATACGGTCTGTCAGTTCTCGTGTAATGATGGATATATAGGGTCTGGGTCTCAAGCAAGGAGATGTCAACACAACGGAACTTGGAGTGGACAAGACTTCACTTGTCAAAGTATGTTCCTAAAACTCTGCGATAATTGCGCAAATTCTATAATCTTCTGTCCACAAATAAGTGCCACCCTTAGGGTTTAATTGTTTCTTGAGGATTACTTTATTGTTATAAAATATCAGTCAGTCTTTATTTCTTTGGCTCTGACTAAATAGCTTCGATAGTCGCAAAGCGCGTGGCTTGTTTTATCTCTTAATAAAGTGCAAAGCAATGGGTCTTTTACAAATACGGTCACGTGGCACAAAAGCAAGTATTCTTTATGACAAGCCACGTACCCGAATAACCAAAACTATCAGAAGTAGCGTGCAACTACCCCATATTCCTGTCACGGCGTTTTCACAGACCGATCTTTTTTTAGTTTTAATTTACCGCGAATTCAGACCCAACGGCATCATTTAACCGGAAGATGTGATTTCTTTCCTTACCCTTGCGCGCTCATGTGGACCAAAACTGACCTGTTTCGCGGATAAAGAAGCCTAAAAATAGAACGGTCTGTAAAACTGCCGTGACATAGGCTTAGTAAGCTAAGGAGTTGCACGCTGGTTGCGATGAACTCCTACCAAAACAAAGAAACATCAAGTTTGACAATTTGAAGTCGTTTTATTTTGGGGACTGTCGTAATTACAGGCTGCAACATGGGCTTTTTCAAGCCCGTATACAGCCACTATGTTTGGCTTATCAAAACTCCCGTCATCCCGCCCCACTCAGAATGTTTATGCCGAGCCCGCCTGGTTAGAGTTGCAGTTCTCCGCAGAATGTCTGTAACCTGCAATTTTCTGTTTTACATCCCTCATACCGTCGTCAGTTTCAAAACTATCCGGTATCATGCCTGTCAAAATGAGCAAATCCTGCTCTTGTCTATTTTCACTCTCATTCTGTATCCCGCCTAAGCTATGTTGGACCCTTGTATCTGTTTTGAAGTTCAGAATTGCGTATTATCTACCACGTGACCAGTTGCTGCAAAAGATCCATTGGCTCTTTTTAATTCTCACCTTGTTTTTTTAGTTGTCACTTGCCCTTCGCTACCTTCACCCGCTAATAGCGTACGATATGGTTGCACTGGGAATTCATCAGAGTATCCACACGACACTATCTGCAGATTCTCGTGTTTTGACGGCTATAAGGCCATTGGTTCTAGCGTACGAAGATGCCAGCAGAATGGACTTTGGAGTGGAGGAGAATTTTCTTGCCAAAGTACGTGCAAGGGAGGATGAAATAACTTTATCTAGTTTTCTATGCGCGATGCTCAAAGAGGAGAGGTCTAGTGGACTATAACTCATCGAAAACAAGGACTAGTAGTGTAATTCTTTAAGTAGAGACTATTATAGGAGAGTAGTTCAAAGCCTACAAGACTTTTTAAGCTAAAATTCCAGAGCAATTTGCAATGCAAAAATGCGCGCGATCAAAATTTATCAGCGAATAAACAACAATGACACGACTAATCAGATATGTGTATTTCCATATTTGGGACGTGAAAATGTAATTAATTGTTGTAGGTTTCTCTTTGAGTACGGGCAGGATGAGATGTGGCAAAACTTCTGATCTTGACGTATGGGGCAGAACAAGCAGAGGGCAACTTTTATAGGAGTTTTTCCGGGGGCAAGTTCTCTTCTGTTTGCGGGTGTGTTTGATGGACACAAGTCTTTACTAAGGGGAGCTAGCTTTACGTCTGATTACCCTGCGAGAATAGATCCTCTCTAGGAAGGTCAAAGGGCCTCTGCTTGCAGAATAACAAAATTAATAAACCCTGGAGAAATAGGTTTATAGCAACAGATACATAAGATAAACTACGTTAGATTTTTGCGAGCTTCGACGTAGCTAAAATGTTAGTTCATTTTTAATCGACGTTAGGGTCACTACAGATCATCTTGACAGCGGCTGTGTTACATCTTCTTTCCTGACATTGTTTGGCAACAACAACACGATGTGACTCGCCAGTCTTACAATTAATTAATTAATCATTCATTTACATGTATTTTCCATTTAGTTGTCACATGTCCGACGCTATCAATACCAACCAATGGCGAGCTATTGGGATGTAATACAACAGAGATGTTATACAGTACCGTGTGCAGGTTTTCTTGTGATGAAAAATTTGAAGCGAAAGGTTCAGTGGTTAGAAGCTGTACAGAAAATGGAACCTGGAGTGGAACTGATCTCGCCTGCACAGGTATTCCCCGTAGAAGCGGTTTATCATTAATATCACCAAGTCATGTGTCTAATTTATTACTAGAGATTGGTGGAATAAGAAGCGATCTTCGAGTGTCTGCAAATTTAAAATTTCTTTTTTGTGTCTACTTCTAGTTTTGTATTTGAATAACACTAATGCAGCCTGGTTAACCAATCAGCGCCAAGGTTTTTTTTGTTTCCTCAACCAGTCATTAACACGCAATTTTTCTCCCGCGCTAGATCGTAACAATCGTGGCAAAGATTACATGTAACATAACGTGTTTGTCAGCGTTTGTTACAGCGGTAATTTCCAAAGTTTTGAACGACTAGTAGATTTATACTAGAAGAATTAGCGTGATAGAAATCTCGAGCTCATAACCTAATTATTAAATATAGTGGAAAAGAATGGAATATCTGTTCGGTAATTTTTAGGCCTTAATTACGGCAAGTATTAAACGGAGCATGGGCTCAGATCATTACACGCTTTTAAATTAGACCTTCTTCATATTTTCAGATCAATCAATTAATGCAGCTTTGACTCGATATTTGTTCGACTCCATAATACCGCACTGTTTTAACCTGCATCTGTCACTGATCATTTATTTTTTCTCGTTGCACTGTCTAAGAGAAACCGTGCTATTCATTTCACGTTTTGAATTAGTCGGTTATGTCATCTCTTTCGAGATTTGATTATTTTCTACTTGTGAAGTTCCAGTGTCAACCCGTTGCTTAATGTACAAAACAATTATTCTCGTGTTGTTTGGCGATCTTGGATCATTAATCAATGGATACAACATCGCCAATCAGCCATTTCGTTCGCCTCGACTGCAAGATCGCAAAAGTCGATCTTCAGTCGTTGCCTCTGAGGCTTTGCGGTTGATCTTGTGCATTCTACAGATGCATGGATCAATCGATAGCAGATCGAAGAGAGATTTTAGATCGATATATGATCGTCGCTCTAGATGATATCGTCAATGGATCTCTATTTCGCAGCTAGCGTACTTCGAGATGAGGCTCACTAGCGATACATTCATTGTTGTTGGCTCTTTGTTATACTTGAGACACATTCCGTCTAGACGGACTTGGGCGAGAGTTTTAGCGCGAACGGTCTGGTAATGCGTCTCAGTATAAAAACAGACACAAGAGCGATTACACGTCAAGACGAACTATCTGCCTTAGTGCGTCTTGGCCGCGACGGGTAATCCGCCTGGATGTAAAAGACGAGCATCAGACGAATTATGCGTTCGGAGGTTTTAACGTGTCTGCACTGACTGAAGTGAGGCAGAAGACAGATAATTCGGCGTCAAGGCTAACTATCTTCTTTTCTTGTGCAACTCGAACAGATACTTAGTTCGTCCTAGACGCATAAAACAGCAGACGCACAATCCATTAGGACGGATTAATGCGTCTCTGGTGTAAAGACTGCCAGTCACTGAAACTGATAACAACCGGTATCTCTTGTTTATGACAAGCTTTGTGTCGATGTATCGACTCTTGTTATTTTCCTGGTTTTGCACAGTGTATATGAGTGTATACTTCCTTACTCTTACAACAGGTATCTTCCGTTTATGACAAGCTTTGTGCCAATGTATTAACTCTTTTTTTTATTTTTTGGCTTTGCAGAGTATCAATTTTTCTTCCTCGTAAAGTGTCGTTGAAGTGTCACACCGAGCTGTAGTCAGTTTTGACATCAAGAAATTCTCTGTTCGTAAAGATCCCGGATGTTTCGTTGGAGTTAAAATGCATATTCTACATTGAATAAGACATAATCTTCATAGTTATTTAAGTTTTTTTCATGCTTTGGTATTGTTTTTGTTCCTGTTCTTGTTCTTGTTTTTCTTTGTCTTCCTCTTCTTCTTCTTCTTCTTCTTCTTCCTCTTCTTCCTCGTCTTCTTCTTTTTCTTCTTCCATTTTCACGCACTTTCACGATTGTTTAGCTTTACAGGCGCTAATTTTTTTTCTTTAGTTATTTGCAGTGATATACTGAACTTCAGCCGTTCACAGAGCACCAATAAAGGCGTCTTCAGTCAACTTTTTCGAGGAAGACGTCATTGGCTCCCAGTCCAGTTAGCTTGGAGTCGAAATGGCCGTACCTGGTGGCAAGCAAATGTTACGGGACATGTATTAGTAAAACGTAGATTTCTCTCTGATGAGAAAGAATCACGATGTTGAGATCGTAAAGCCAATCACACAGCTGTTTGTAACCTACTGTTAGAACCAAGCCCACAGAGATAAAGTTCTAAAGATACGACACTCGAGAGTTACTCTATTATGTAACCTAGGTTGAACTGTTCAAATGCTATTGGCTGCAAACCATATATGACAAATAGCCTTTCAGTAAAATCTTCGAGTTCTGCATGTAACTGCATGAGAAAAGACCACAAATAAAATGACTTGTTCCTTGAGCGAGGTCCTGATCCACTTGTTATAGAGATCTTGGTTAGAAGCAGGCCGCCTCTCGCTCAACTCTTGCTTAACTCTCCAGCAGGGAAAAATCCCCTGCTACACAAGTAATGGAAAATGCCAACCACAATGATGTTATGGTAATTGGCACCATGGCAATTCAAGACCAGGATTGAAGTTCATCAGTGTTCGTCTGATCCTCTGGTGACGACAATGAGGGACTGGATGAGGTTTAACCGATAACTGAGAATTGGTAGAACTTTTAACTGTCAGCTGGGCAATGACTCGGTTTCTAAATGACAGGTAAGATCTGAGATCTGCAAAAATTTACTGATAGCTGAGAAATCACCGAAACTTTAACTGATAACTGATTTTCCAGCATCCCATCCAGACACTCGGAAAATGATTGCAGTAAAAACCCGCGTGTAAGAACCTATGGTTTTTGAACTCAGGCAAAATACGTTGTTTTATTTTGGGGAAGTTAGTGGCAAATTAGACTAATTAAGTTCGTAATTAGTTTCTTAATTTCTATGAAGGAGATATAGTTGTTAATTACCAGAAAAAATAAATAAACTTGGGATTGGTCCTTAAATATAGAATATTTATTCATCATTATTTTCATCATCGCTTTTATTTAGTAATGCAGGTTACAAAGATTACTGGCAGCCAATGAGGCTGAGGTAACTAGTAATAACTAATAAAATTTACAAATAATAACTAATACAATTCACAGCTATATTATGATAAGCATAGCACAACTGGTTACAAAATGTATATGTAGTGTATGCTGCTTGATCTTGCTTGGCTAATCAGGTTCTTGTATTTTTTGGGTATTAAAATCATAGTGGAAAATTTCTGCCCGCAGGTTCTTAAAGCACTTGGTTCTTTACACGCGGGCTAGTACTGTATCATTTCTAACTGAGAACACTGAAACGACATCTGAATGGGAGTATCGCGAACGAATGTTAGCAGAGTACTATAATACTACAGCAACTTTATTTGCAGCTATTCTCAGACGTTTTTAGAGACCCCGTCGTTTCAGCACTGAATGAAGTGACTTTTTACTCAGCCTAATACGTCACGCTACAGTCGTTCTAAAAATACTTTTGCCCCCCACTTTTCCCCAGTCTTGTCTCACAGCCCTCACTTGATGTAAATCTTCGGACTTCATCCCAGTTTACATTACACAGCGAACATTCCAAAGCAACCATGAGAGCATATGGAAGAATTAGTTTTTTGCTGCTAATTGCACAGTTTATATTTTAAAGTTAGCCAGTTATGACAACAGCGTAAAGGCTTCTACAATATCTCATTCAGGTAAGCTGGACTTAATGCTTTACTAAACCCATCTATCGAGATGAAATGTGATTCCTATAATGGACGAGACATTATGACACAAGAAAAGTAAGTGTCCACCATTAACCACCGACAGGCGACACGACTCTAAAACGGAGACATAGGGGAGCTGTAATAACGACGAATGACGGTACCGCTCACGTAAAATTGCGACAAAGCAAAATGGACAACAACATTGGCGTTTTTAAAATTAGGCAGCGACTTGCCAGCATTCAGTCATACAAATTAACGTCTGTGTCATTTCCCGATTTTGGAGAACCATATAGTTTCGATATTTAGCAAGATGTGACTCTCAAACTTGGCCATTTGACTAATTTTTAGGTGCTCTTTCTGGCAGTGTCGATAGATTCTCGCTACCTAGCCAAAATCAAAGCTTTCCGGAATCCGAAATTGCGACTTGAAAGGGTTTGAAACTCAGATGGCGGACATAGAGACTCTTCCCCCGGTCCTTCAACCGCACACAGCCCCTAACGAGGGCCTCTATGCGGGCTTGACAAAGCCGACCAATCAGAGATCGCGGGAAATTTCCCTTTAGATGACGTCATAAGAGGTCTCGTTTCACTATCGCTGCAGCTAAAACAGAAATCGTATTAAAAGTAGTCTATTGTCAACAACCTTAGTTTGTAAAATGAAAGAAACATCTCACGTCAGCTGGAAGGTGCTGCGAATGGTGTTAGTGTCGATCGTATTTGGTGTAGCTGTGCAGTTAAGTCAGACGCATGGCTGCCCGAATCACCAACACGATATTCGTGAGGAAGGTTTCAGTGTTGTCACGATTTCCGTACATAGTTCCGTCAAATGGGTCACCACGGACAAAAGCAGGTTTCTAGGAATAACTGTGTCTTCGAGCAAAGATCAAGGAGCCGTGGAGATAAGAAAACAGATGTGGATAAAAAGCAGTGTGACTGTGTGCTCAAAGTGTCGAATGGCTACAGGAATGGTGTTTATGACACTCGACCAACTAAAGCAAGTCGCTGCAATGCAACCGGCATTGCAGCCGCTTCTGTCTAAGGCTATTGCAGCTCAGTGAAAATGGTGTCAGCAATAGAACGAACAATTGACAGTAATGGCCAAGGAAAGAATTTACGGAAAATGGACTAGGACACAACTTCACAAATAGCCAAGTTGGAGGAGTGTCGAACAATCGCTTGACAAGGAGGAACCTTTTCGGTTTGCTCTAATTCAATGATTCAGAGCTTTGAATTGAAGGAAGAAAGGGAATTTTTATGTTTTGATTCCTGCTCAGTGAGCCGAGGCCTGATCGTAAGAAATACAGGATTTTGAGATTCAAAGTATAGACATTTAACATTTGACATTCACTAACAATGACAACACAAATAAAAGAGTAGATTTTGTCGATACTTAATTTTTTGTAATAAATGAAACCAAAACGTCACTGTCTTGTTGTTTGCATCGTTGTCGAAAGTAGAATATAATAAGGGCCACCCTGTTAAAATAAAGCTTTACTTACTTACTTACTTACTTACTTACTTACTTACTTACTTATGGTTGTAGACCAGTGAGCCAGAAAGTATACAGCTTTAATTAAGTTGTAGCTTCATTTTAATACAGTTTCCAACTTAATCATCTACGATCAGGAGAACCTGTCGGTTTTTTCCGGGAAATTTACCTCCATATGAGCCGCCAGTTGACGAGACAACTCACTGAGTTGGCGGGACAAGAAGTTCTAAAATATAGATCCTACATACAACATATACGCATTCAAAATAGTCCACATTCTGTGATAGCACCGAATTTGGATCTTTTTGGTCGCATATTTTGCTGGCTGAGTTTTTCAAAATGATAAAATAGTTCTTTTTTAAAAGTATAAATTGCTTTGAAAAGGGTTTCAATCTATTCAAACAAACACAACTTTTCAACACTCGAATCAAGCTGCGCATAGAAAAAGTTCGTTTGACAGCTTTCTCAAACAGTTCTACTACTGCTTGTACGCCGAAAGATTTTAGAGCTCGTACTTTGGGTCACCGCCGCTGAAGAAATGCTGGCCGCATTTCCTGCAGTATCTGTCTTGAATAACGGTCACGCCATCATCGAAGTGTATCTCAACTGGTTGTTGTGCTTTCACTATATCGTGCTTTCCATCTGGGCATGGAGTTATCTTTTCCACTCGGTAGGTATCGGCGGTGAATGTAACCTTAGCATGGACCACTTCGCGTCTGAACTCCTTGTAGCTTTTTCGAACTCTTTCCAGTCCCACAGCTTTCAACAGCGTTTTCACAGGCCTCTCTACGACCTCCTTGAAGACTGGTCTAAGCACGTGTTTCTCAAATTTGTGGAGAACTTTGTCGATGAATGCGGAGCTTTTGTGTGGCGTGGAAACAAGAACTAGAAAGCAGACTAGAGTTAAAATGACACATGTTGAGACCTTCATTCTGATCCGCAACTAGATGGTTTGTGGGTCACGATTGCACAAGCCTAATAAATGGTGAAATGTATGAAAAAAGTATGATGCAATCTCAAGGAAAAATTCCCGTAATCATAGTCACGAGGTGGAATAATTTATGCTTCCTGTTTTTCTAAGAAATATTAAAATGGAGTTTCTGCAAGTTGCGAAGCGCGCTCTCCGTGGCTCAAGTCACGCAAAGCCGGTTTCGCGGAAGCAAACCTTTGTTTCGATATCGCTGAAAACATGAAAAATACATAGTTGAATTAATTATAGTTTATTTTATACCAGCTTCTGTGCAAAAAGAAAACAAAAATCTTTGGAAGTCCTATCGAGGAGAAATCTACAGAGACAAAGAAGGTTTCGATGCGTTCACTGAACCGTACGGCGGAAAACCCCCTATGTATGACGTCATCCCTTCAAGTGATGACACGAAAGTGAAACCTTTTCAAGGATGGCCCCTGTGAGTTTGTGTCCAGACCGAAGGCTGTTTAAAATGTGTTTTATTCTATGTGTTTTTGAAATAATGCTTCCACCAGTGCCCTGTGAACTTGTCCCCGCCATGTTTGATCCAGAGACAAAACAGGTTATCTACAATCCTCAGGGACAGTCGCAAGTTGGCAAAGAAAACAAGGACTTGGTGGTAACCATAGCTCAGGATGTCAAGATGGAGTCGTACAGTCGAACGAGCAAGTCGGAGAACTTTGGTGTCAACTTCGACTTTGGAGACGGAACAGCTTCGTTTGGACTGAATTCTAACAAAGTCAAAGTCCACGAAACAAAACAAGAGAGCCATCATCAGGTGAACATAGGGATACAAATTCCGGGTGAATGCAACGACAGCTGCAGGGAACAGGCCAAGCAGGCATTCCAGTTGGCTAATAACGCACTTCATGGTGGATCAAAGCAGAAAAGGATCAACTGACAACAGGTCGGTCATAACAGACAACTGTACACAGGCATGCCATCTCTACTCAGTGGAGGTCCTGAAGTCTGAAACCTGATAGTTTTCTTAAAAAATGTATAGAAAAAAGGCGCTAAAGAAATTAGTTATCAGTTGTCAATCATGTGGAAAATCGCGTCCACTTTTTGTGATTAATGCAAAATGCTCAGTCATTCATTGTATTTTTGAAAATTATGCACTTAAGACTCCGTAAACTCTGTAAATGATTAAACAACTTGTTAATTTGGGAGCCTTGACAATGTCTCGAGTTTCACCGAGGGCTGCGGGTGATCGACCGGTGACCGCTTGTTGCATAATTAATAAAAAGATTGATGAAAATGGACCTTAAATAGTCCGAGCTACCTCTAGTCCCTATAACAACATTATGCACTTAATGTATGGTCCCGAGGGAAGCAGTTTGTTTTCCCGAGAGTCTTGACGTTCCCCGAGACGACGTCGAGGGAAACACAAGCACCTCGAAGGAGAACAAAACTAACTAGTCTCCCTAGAGACCATACGTTAAGTACTTTGTTATATATGTAGACTTTCCCTTAAACAATCATCACGTAGGGGCCAAACCACCCCCCAAATGTTTCTTCAGTTCTTGGGTATTTCACATTATTTCGCATTACTTAAAAAGTATTGACTCTTTCTACACCAAACTTGGCAGATGAGCAGGAGACTTATTGCCAATTATATTTACGTGAAAAATGTCGGTAAATGTCAAAGTTGTGACGTCACAGTGATGACGTTATGTTTTTTGCCACTTTTGAAGTTTTTAATATGCATATTTTTTATAATGTGTTCGAAAGAGCACATCAAAGGAAGTTGAAACCTGAAAAAATTTTGTCCATATCACAAAAATTAAATGAAATATGGCATTTTTAAATATGAACAGGAGGGAGGGGGTGACTCTATTGTGTTTCGGTATTGATTCGTGACCGACTCATTGCTACCAGTGTGACGTCACATAGCAACGAGTGAAGGCTTCGAGTAGCTTGTTCAGATTACGCCACTGAAGAAGGACAACAGAGGTTAAGAAAGACCAAAAAACAAGCCTAATATCGCTTTTGTTCGCTAACTAAGTATAGGTGTGTACAGTTTATTGTTGCTTTTTGTCTGTGTGCATTATTTGTTTTAGGTTTGTACGCGCGTTATCGTGTATCCTTGTTGAATTTTGTTACGGGTAAGTGGCGGGACCGCCATCTTGAAAACGGGATGAGAGAGGTCAACGTAAAACGTTCGCGTTTTCTCTCTTAAATGTCTTATCAATAGTCTTGTTAATAGGAGGTTTTATGCGTTGATAGTATACGTTTAATCTGCGTATATCGCTGTGTCGATTGAATCAGCCGTTCCTCTCATCAATCCGTTTTAGTGTTGAGATGTTGTTTATTTCTTGATTTCCACCAAAATTTCCCTGCGATGTGATCGGTTTTTGCATGTTTTGGAGAACTTTGGTGGTAGTTATCTGGTCTTTGAATTCAATTCTTTGTGTTTTAACTCCGTTTGCTTTTTGTGTTTTAATTTTGTCCGCTGTATGGTGATATTCGTTGGCTTTAATCGTACAGCAGCTTTATTTGTTGGCTTTTGTTGTGAAGGTTTGTTGGCTTTTTTTTCCTGTCTCGTTGCAACTGTTGACTTATTGCTGTCCACTGCAGTTGTGGTGTTCAGTGTTGTGATTTCATACTTACAACAAAGTTCAAATTAGAGTTAGCCTGAGTAAGCTGTTTTTGGTTTTCGTCTTGCCACTTACAATTTTGGTGTAAAAATATATAGCATTTAAATATAATAATTACAGTTATGGTGAAATCAATTTTGCTGTATGATTTAGTTATCTTTTGTCATAACCTGATAACTTGGCTTATTCCTGAACAATGCCACATCTTGGATGATGTTGTAGCCTGTTCCAGGTTCTTGGTCAGTGGGCACAATCGAAAAAAGTGGTCGAGCAACAAGCGGGTTTTTGTAGAGAAAGAGACCGAGAGCATGGAACAGGTTAATGATGCTGCAACTGTCCTGCATTGCCATGTTGTAATGGCTCCTATTTCTTAAGCCTCCAAGAATTTCAAGGCTGCATTGTAGTCTTTTCATCCCTATAAGTTCTCATTATATTCCAACTAAAAAAAAACAACCCTCCACTAAATGTCACTAAATAGATATTGCAGCATAGCACTCAAAATAAATGACAGCAAATGCTAAGTGTTAGAGTGCAGAAATGCTGTAAAGACAATCAGACATCTATTCTTATTAATTTTTTATATTTAAAGAAGTTTTATGCCTATTAGCTTTTTTTATTTATTCTGCTCTTATGATCATCTCCTGCTCTTCACAGGTCCACATCAGCCGGTAGTTTCAATTATGACTATATGTACCATTTAATCCATCAAATATTGTCGCTTGCATGTCTTCGTCTAATTGCATCACTAAATGCTCAAGCTACAACTGTAAAATATTCTCCAGTGGAGTGGTACTCCCCTATTTTCCAATCTTCAAGCAGATTCTGCACATTGCCAAAAATATTTGAAGTATAATAAACACAATAGCTTCCATTTGACTTTAAAAATATGCTCGATATTTGTCCTTGGACATTATCTGTTCCTATCTTCTTGGAATTGATAATATCCACAGAGCGGACACCGAATGAAGGCTACTTTTCATAAAACCTGCATTACCAAATAAAGTAATGAATGATTGACTGAATCAACATGTCTTCCTCAGACTCCGGAGGTCCGTAAGCTTCATTCTCGTCCAGTGTGCTTAGCAGCTATGCTCTCATTCTGACCATATATGGCCATACATGCCCTGCCTGATCCATTGTTAGTGGTTTTATTTGTGGTTTGTGTGATAGCAGTCAGCTCTGAAAACCTTGATGTTAGCTCCAGAGAATTTCCCCTCTTTTGCACTGTTTTGTGTCTTCATAGCTAAATGTTTAGTTATCCTTGTGTAAAAATGGTTGAATTTCACCACCCTAGCTTTTTCTTCAGTATGGTATTAAAGTCAATAAGGTTGGTGGCATCTATTTTAGTTGCTGATGTAACAGAAAAGTCACATTTTTTAACTTCACACCGATTTATTAAGTGAAACTATCGTAAATTTGGGACCTCAAATTAATTCCAAATTAAACTTGTCAATTGATTTATACTGGCAATCAAGCTGTGGTAAGCCTTTGTATGACTCTGTTCCTTTAAAGGAAATGTCTTCGGCTGTCATAATCGATGGGAGTTTAATAACGAGGTGTGGAAAAGTGTTTAAGGGGGTGCAAAAATGAAGAAAGAACTTGTAAATTTGACAGCATGATTGAACATGAAAAAAATATGTAGCTCTCATATGTATGTCTTGACAGGTGATAAAGAAATTTTAAAAAAATCTGAACTAAGCTGAGTTAAAAACTCCATGCCAGTTGATCATCCAGGGGCAGGGGGGGGGGGGGGGGGAGCGATGGGACATTAGCCATCAAGGGGAAAATGTTCATCAGAATCCCTAAGTGCTGCCCAGTGTGGCATTCTGGAGGGGAATTTGTGCATTATCACATGTTCCTTCCAGTGACATTCCCTGCAAAAAAACCCCCGAAGTGTCTTTAATAACCTGTTTTCAGTGGGAAACAATTTTTCAGATGAACAAAAGGGGACTATTGGCTGATCATGGCCTTGCAAATCGATAGATTCTGATGGATCTATTGGATTAACAGCATTCACCAATTCTTCAAATATCGAATTCCAAACTAAAATCTGGGAAAAGCTAGTCACAATTAGGCCGCCGGCCAGGAACTAGGCTGAGTTTTTCATGTAACACAACTATGTATAATATTTGTGGCAGATCTAGCATATAAGAAAATCAAAACTTCTCTTTTCTCAAATAAAACAAAATAAAATAGAACCGAATTACTAATCAAAACCATAAATATTAACCAAATTACGGATATTGCCCTAAATGTAAACTGTAGTACGACAAAGGTGAAATAAGGCAGAAAACTTACCTGATCTGGCTAACTGAAACATGGCTGTTCTTCCCATACAGCCAGTCTTTGCACTTTAAAGGGATTGATGAGACGAACCACGAGCACTGAAGAACTGCCAAGCATACCCTCTGTCGAACCTCCTATTCTTGTGTCAAAAGGGCCCTGTTTCGTTATGCAGTGGCCCTCGAAAGGTCAATCAGCTAACAGTTTTGCTCGACAAATTGGCTTCAAAACAGAAAGTTCTCGATCAAATTATCTACCTGTTGAATATTTTAGCCAACAAAAAGTACCAAATAAAGAATCCTTAATGTCATATAAACCACATATTAACGAACCTAAGCAAATGGGGTGAATATCGGAGCGAAATTCTGCATTTTCATCAACCTCTTGTACTTTACCCATTGGGTGCCATTTTGAATTTCATCCAAGCGAAACGTGACGTCACACTGGCAGTGATGACTCAACCAATGTTTTGCTTAGAGACGCCCCCTCCCTCCTGAATATGAAAAATAACTCTGCAAAATATGGGGTCCCCCCTTGAGAAAAATCCCCAAATTGGAGCTGTATTTTTGTTCCAGCAAATGCAGCTATGTTGCACATGTGATGTGCCAGATGACTAAAGCAAAAATAAAGAAGAAAATCGGAATAAAAAATTATCCCTCTAGTGTTATTGCGTTAAAACTAGTTTTGTTACGTCATAACCCGTGACGTCACCCGTTTTTTACTGTTAATACCATCGTAACAAAGCCGAAAATCAAATTTCTAAAACCATACGATTTTTGACAATATCAAGCTTTCTATTTTTCTAGATTATTAGCCTTCCTAGAATAAAACTGAAAAAAATAAACCAGAGAGATTGACTTAAGAAGGACAGTATGGTTAAGTAAATTCCGGGGGGGACAACAAAAAAATATTTAACTTACCATATCTCAAAAAATAATAATCATAGCAAAAAACGGTTTCCGGCATTTTACTCCTCAAGTCAGGGCCTTTCCAATGACATAATCTTTACATAAGATTTTACAAAAAATTATAGCACGTTTTGGTGACGTCATCAATTATGACGTCATAATCTGACATTTTGTCACAACTTCCAAATTAAAATAAACTGGAGAACAAAGAAAGCTCATCTGCCAAACTTGGTTCAGAAATATATAAACCAAGCAAATATAGCCTTCATGAAACATTAGAGGGGTGGTTTGGCCCCTACGTGCATATAGCAAAAACAAACAAACAAACAAACAAACAAACAAACAAAGACGGCACAACCTCTTTATTCACTATCGTCAATCGTGCTGAATGAGTAAGTCTTAACTTACTCGGTTGAACTGTTGAATGCTATTGGCTGCAGACCATATATGACAAATAGCCTTTCTGTAAAATCTTCGAGTTCCGCATGCAACTGCTTTAGGAAAGGCCACAAATAAAATGACTTATTCCTTGAGCGAAGTTCTAATCCACTTGATATAACGATCTTGGTTAGAGGCAGGCCGCTCGCTCACCTCTTGCTTAATTCTCCAGCAGGGAAAAATCCCCAGCTACACCAATGAGGGAAGATGCGAACCCCAACGCTACTATGGCAATTGCTACCATAGCAGCGTAAGACCAGGGTGAAGTTGAGTGTCTGCCTGATCCTCTGGTGATGACAATGAGGGAGTGGATAAGGTTTGAACGATAACTGAGAATTGGTTAACCTGTTAACTGTCAGCTTAGAAATGGTTCGGTTTTTAGCTGACA
Source organism: Orbicella faveolata (assembly GCF_042242905.1). Taxonomy (NCBI): domain Eukaryota; kingdom Metazoa; phylum Cnidaria; class Anthozoa; order Scleractinia; family Merulinidae; genus Orbicella; species Orbicella faveolata. The sequence goes on along the minus strand of NW_028301578.1, from coordinate 11,610,654 downwards.
GGTCAGATCTGAGATCTGCAAAAATTTACTGATAGTTAGGAAATGGGCTGAAGTTTTAACTGATAAATTGATTATAGTAAAAACCTACGGGTAAAAACCTATGTTTTTTTAGTCTGCAAAATAGGTTCTTGTATTTTGGGGTAGTTATTGGCAATTTATGCAAAGTAGGTTGTTGTTACGAATGTCGTTGTAGAACATTGTTGTTCCCAGACAGAACTCAGGATCTTCGCCAACGGCAACAAACTAGTTTATTTTCCCATGTTGACTTCTCGAATTTACAGCACTAAACTTCTTCGCATTTAAATTGCATTTCTTTACAGATGACACTCTTGCTATTATGTATATGAAGTTTAAGGTTCTAGAAAAAACTTCTATAAAGAGCTGAATGAAGTAGTTTGACACAGTTTCTAACCCGAGTAATTACATAATAAATAGAACGCTCCGGAGTGTTTTTATAATAATTTCCGGTTCTAGACTGTTCTAGGTTTTGATTTAGGCAATTCTTTGTATCAGGAGATATAGTTGTTCATTACCAGAAAAATAAATAAACTTGGGTTTGGACCTTAATATAGAGTATTTACTCACAACTGTATTTTGGAAAGCTTAACACAACTGATCACAAGATTATATGTAGTGTTGTCTACATTATAAGGGTTCATAATCTAACTGTAACCCACATGTAAGAACTTGCAAGGGACTATCTTGCTTAGCTAAACAGGTTCTTATATTTTTGGGTATTAAAATGGCAAATGTCTGTCAGCAGGTTCGTAGAGCACTTACACGCGGTTCTTACGCGCGGGTTAGTACTGTATCATTTCTGCATGTAACGACATCTGAGTGGGAGGGTCACGAATGAGTCTTAGCGGTCTACTATACTACTACAGCAACTTTATTTGCAGGTATTCTCAGACGTTTGCAGAGGCACCGTCGTTTCAGCACTGAACGAAGTGGCTTGCATGATGTTTAGTCAACCTCTATGACCTAAGTCATGGTACGGTCGTTCTAAAAATACCTTTCCTGCTACTTCTCCCCATTCTTCTCTCATAGCCTACACTTGATCTAAGTCTCCAAGCTTCATCCCAGTTTACATTACACAGTAAACATTCCAAAGCAACGATGGGCGCATACGGAAGAGTTCGTTTTGCGCTGCTATGCACAGTTTACATTTTAAAGCTATCCAGTTATGACAACATCGTAATGGCTTCTACAATATCTCGTTCAGGTAAGCTGGATGTGGTGGTTCTCTTAACCAAGATCGAGAAGGAACAGTGATCGTGTATTCCTGTTCGTATCATGTCACATCAATTTGATCATTTTCAAACCTGCACTCTTTGCAGTCTCACCTAATAATCCTAACCCGACTTCGATACATACTGCAAACTGTCTAGTGCTATGATAGAGCAGCACTTTGTTTAACGACAGAACATTTCCTAAACACGGGGGATGAAAGCGGGATATGGATGGTCCTTTTTCCAGTGTTTTGAATGGCAGAGTCGAGTCACGAAAGGCGCATCCGTGAGAATTTTGGATTAAATTTTTCAGATTCATCTCTCGTAATCCTTCTTAATATTCCCAAACTCGTAAATATTCATCAAGTACCTTTACGAATTGGTGATTCCTAGCATTTTGCGAAATCGAATATTTATGCCTGAGAGATACTGATTTTTGGTCGCTTGGAAAGGGGAAATAATGTTAATTATTCAAATCTACGGATATTTCATCTGCTTTTTAATAGCAAACCATAGTTGTAAACCGCTTTAATCTTATTGTGGAACTGCTGTCCCATTGCAGTTTAACGTCTCTTCCCTCTGCTAAGGAAGCCGGCGAACAGATTTCCGACCGACCGACCGGCTGTTGGAAATCTGTTCGGGTTCGTAGATTGACTAAGTGTTGAATCAGCGACAACAATAGCTCTCTAATGGCTATTCCGACAGTGCATTGTTAATAGAGGGAAATGTTTATAAAGCCCAGGGAAAGGAGCAAACAAAGATGACAAGATTTATTGTTTTCATGAACCGAAACGTTTCTGTTGGTTAGTTCGGATCCCAATCGGAACGAAACCATAGCTAAAAAAGCGACCAAAAACTTATCACATGTCGGGTTCCATAGCCATTCCCTCACCGGCTATTATTAACTTTGAGGAAAGGAATAATTTTATGAGAAAAGGAATAATTGAAAAAAATTACCAGACACCTGTTGACGGCTTGAATCAAGTAAGGTCATTCCAAGACCTCTGGAGTCATTCCAAGTAATGAATGAGTTGCCAGTAATCAGATCCCCGTGTTTGCGCGCAGAACTCTGGAATCGTCAGGGGGCAAACATTGCTAGTCGCTAGAAGGAAATGTATGGCGAAATTAAAAGTTGTTTCGAGGTACAAGAAAACGATTTTTGAGAGAGATCAACGCTTTTCCGCCGTCGTTTTTATCGCGAATGGATTTGGGCAATGTTGATATGTGGAATATGTAAGTTTTTGTTTGAAATATATGACAAAATCTACCGATAAACTCCGTTGCCTGCGTGAGTTTATTGTGAAATTTACATCGCGTAATGGTCAGAAAATATTACAAAATTAATTAGGTATAGATCGTTTTCACGTGACGTCATCACTTTCTAAAATCCAAAACGAAAGAGCCACCAAAGTTTTTGTCCTCATCAGGCACAAGAGGCGGTATATTTATATCTTTTACAATTTTACAGCTCAATAGCGTGCTTCGTTTGGAATCCAGAGCATTTTGAATTTCAGGGTTATGCATCAGTCAATTCCAGCAGTGCCCATCCCCCCCGGGCAACCGCGGGGCATTTGCTCAAGTTCTCAGTCCCAGGGGTGGGGCATCCGCAATTTTATCGTGGCCCGGCGGCTGGGCATTTGCGTACCCCGGGGCGACCCCCGGGCATTCGACACACGTGTTTTGGAAAGTGCTATGGATGAGTTCATTGGGAAAGACGAGGCGTTTGTCGAACAATGGCTTGTCCGTCAGGGACTAGAGAAACTTGTTTTTAAAGTTATGTTTTCTCAATTTTGGATATTTCTTCATTACTTTTAAGCATATAAATATAAGCGACAAGGTGAACTATATTTTGTTTATCACAAAACAATAACTGACGTGAACACGACTATTTCGCATTTCGCATTCAAAACTAGCCTAGCATTTTTTAAATTCATGAAAGTGGAGTTAAAATACTTAAGGTTTGCGAATTCAAATGATGCGATCTTGAAGACAGATCTTGCGAGCTTAAAATGCAATGCATCGTCATTTAAAATGTCTTGATTCTTCACAGAAAAAGTAGCCTGCGAATACAGGCGCCCATCATCGCTCGTGGCTGGGGGCACGCCCGCCGCAATCCCAGCTATCCTCTAGCAAACTGTTAAAAACAAATATAAAGAAATAAATATAATCAGAATCGACTAACACGTACTGTTGTCCTGGAAGTCTTACCGTTGCATTAAAATACTGAACAGTTGACCGTTTTATTCACTCATTAATTTAAAAACTGCGGAGGTGTTGGAAGGCGACGATCCCGGGGGCGGGGCATTTGCCCTCTTTCTTCGTCCCCACCCCGGGGCATTTAGACAGCTTATGTTTCCCCACCCCGGGAAATTTGGCCATTTTTAAAAAAAAAATGCTAATGCCCGGGGGTTAGCCCGGGGGGGGGGGGGGAATGGGCACTGCTGGAATTGACTGATGCATTATGGAGGTGCGTGACACAAGGCTATGATCGAGTTTGTCGAAAAATATATACTTATCCCATGATTTTGAGCCTTTTTAGGAGTTAAAGCATTAGGAAAAGTGCTTATGTAAATGCCTGTTTGATCAATACTGATAACCAGTCGCCTAGATAGCCAAAGTAAGTTCCAGATGGTTACACTATTTTCCGGCCGCCATATTGGTGTACCACGGAGGTACACCAACATGGCGTTTTCATACTGGGCTCTGTAAATATCGGCGAAACATTTCGACGAATATCTGAAGTTTCGGGAAACGCACAGGCCTAAACCTTGAGAAGTGGCTTATTTAGTCTTCTATAACATCATAATTTCATAGCTTTTTCCACTGGATGGTTTTCGATTTATTTTTTTATTGCGTGACAGTGAAAACGATTTATAAATCGAGAGGAAATAACCCAGTAATTAGCCTTTTAAGTTGTGTACAGGCTACTTGTGGCTTATTTAAAAGTTCAGTCATACAAATAATATTGAAAATAAGCGCGGTGGCGATCATTGTACCGTCTGGGGTTGATTTAATGAGGCTTACGGTACTTTGTGGAACAAAACGAAACGAAATGGTACTTTGCCAAATGGTACTTTGCGAAACGGTACTTTGCGAAACGGTACTTTGCGGAATGGTACTTTGCGAAACGGTACTTTGCGAAATGGTACTTTGCGAAACATAGGCCGTGAAAGCACAGGCGGCCCAAGCTCACAATGCGAGGATTTTTTTGTTTGTTTGTTTTTTTGATCTTTATGCGAACGTTCAGCGCGCGAAACGTGACACGGTTACCGCCGACATCTACTATTACATAACGACCGAGTTTGGTTACGCGAAACGCGACCTTCGCCTTGCAGTATGTGGTGGTGTTGTGTTACAACGGTTTGAATTTATAAAGGTTTGTACCGGGAAAAACGGTAATCGACATTATAGCTGAAATTTTGGTATTTTTGCAATAAAAATGACTCACTTCAATGCCTTGTTGTCTTTTCTACTGTCATCTCGCTTCTCAGCTCGATCCGAAGCCTTTTAAGCGAGTTATCGCTTAATAGTTTTCCTCTACTAAGAAAGAGTAAAGGCTACACACTCGATTCTGGACTGACCCCCGCTCGAAGCGAAAAAAAAAAAACTGAAATCCCGCCAGCCGCCCCAGTTCCTCCACAGAATCATAGCACAGGTTTAAGCGCTCCCTTGCAGTTAAATTCCAAGCCAAATTCATCTCCACAGCGCACGATACAAAGCTCTGAATCGAACAAAGCTAACCATCCGGAATTAGTGATCATGCTGCCGGCACCATTCGTGTTCGTGGACACATTCGAAACCCGAGCGGAATGCCGGGCTATAAAATTTACTCTGACCAGGGGAAGGGAGCGCACAGTTCTCGACAAGCCAGGTACTTTGCTCCACGGTCCCCTGGGAAGATTTTTGTCCAGGCCGCCAACGGAGCATTGTTGTGATAAGCCAATCAAAGCAACGACTAGACGTGTTTACAAATGTGAGATACTTAAATAACTGTCAGAGAAAACCCTTTACGCAATCTCGAATAGATAAATCTGTTGGCACTGTCCGTACTGAAACCTATTTCAAATATTTTCTTTGCTACAGGAAAGTACACCGTTAAAGGACAAAATTTGATACTGAAAAATTGCTAAATCTGGAGTAAGACATAATATGACTGTGATGCAACAAAACTAAAGCAAATTTCCTTAGCATGTGCTGCGAATATTTAACAATTATTCCATGAAACCGCGTTGGATATGAAGTGATAAATAACCAACGAGCGCGTAGCGCGAGTTGGTTATGATCACTTCATATCCAACAAGGTCGAATGGAATAATTGTTTTAGTATATTCTTAATCGGGTTTTTGCCGCCGATTTTTATTTCAACAATTTTACAGAGCGGAAAATTTTTAAACTTGGCGCACTGTTTTCCATATAAGGTAAAACTCCGACTAATGGCTCATAGTCGGAGTTTTTGAGCCAATCAGAGAGCTAGAAATGCAATAGTCGGAGCTGAGAATATACTAATCAGTAATATTCAGTGCACACTTACATCTTGGCTAACGACCTTCATTCCTCTACACTTTGCAAAGCAGTATCTCCACAAACAAACCGTCTATTTCAGATCTTCAAAAGATCTTAACATAAACTAGATGAACTCTGTTGATGATAGTGATCCACGAAGATTTATCTATTCGAGATCGCGTAAAGGGTTTTCTCTGACAGTTATTAAAGTATCTCACATTTGTAAACACGTCTAGTCGTTGCTTTGATTGGCTTGTCACAACAATGCTTCGTTGGCGGCCTGGACAAAAATCTTCCCAGGGGACCGTGGAGCAAAGTACCTGGCTTGTCGAGAACTGTGCGCTCCCTTCCCCTGGTCAGGGTCAATTTGTTCGCCCGGCATTCCGCTCGGGTTTCGAATGTGTCCACGAATGGTGCCGGCAGCATGATCACTGATTCCGGATGGTTAGCTTTGTTCGATTCAGAGCTTTGTATCGTGCGCTGTGGAGATGAATTTGGCTTGGAATTTAACCTGCAAGGGAGCGCTTAAACCTGTACTATGATTCTGCGGAGGAACTGGGGCGGCTGGCGGGATTTCAGTGTTTTTTTTTCGCTTCGAGCGGGGGTCAGTCCAGAATCGAGTGTGTAGCCTTTACTCTTTCTTAGTAGAGGAAAACTATTAAGCGATAACTCGCTTAAAAGGCTTTGGATCGAGCTGAGAAGCGAGATGACAGTAGAAAAGACAACAAGGCATTGAGGTGAGTCATTTTTATTGCAAAAATACCAAAATTTCAGCTATAATGTCGATTACCGTTTTTCCCGGTACAAACCTTTATAAATTCAAACCGTTGTAACACAACACCACCACATACTGCAAGGCGAAGGTCGCGTTTCGCGTAACCAAACTCGGTCGTTATGTAATAGTAGATGTCGGCGGTAACCGTGTCACGTTTCGCGCGCTGAACGTTCGCATAAAGATCAAAAAAACAAACAAACAAAAAAAATCCTCGCATTGTGAGCTTGGGCCGCCTGTGGTGAAAGACACACACGATGAGAGACGATGTAGTGTCGAGACTATTACGAGTTCACATAAGAAGCAAACACTTCACATGCCTTCACAATATTTTCGCCGTAGTTTTCCGTTACTGGCTATCGGCTTTACTTCGCTATGCTTAAATTAAAATTTGGGTCCGAGTTCGGTGTGAAGTCGGCATTTAATTTTAATGAGCTAGGCGGAAAGGCAAAACAGGTATAAGTCAGTAAGTCAGGTATAAGTCAGGCTTGCGTGAAGGATAAATGTGATGCCTGACAGGAAATGAAGAGTCATTTCTAATTTAAGCATGAAGTTATCCTTCCGCAGATCTCTACATAGAATATAACAGTCGGTGCGGCATTTTAGCTGGGAAATTTGCGTTTTTTGTTGGCTTTAAGAATGCGATTGGGGTTTGGAACAGGAGAGACCTTTCAAGCAAGCACACTCACCAAAAGTTGTGTTACCTTGTAACGTGATATACGATATACGATATACGATATAGTATATACGATACAAGGTCAAACGCCAGTGGCGGATCCAGACCTTCAGCCAAGGAGGGGACCCGCTGGACTATGAATGTTGAATTCTGCGAAGATAATTCCAGCACTTCAAAGAAAATGCGCTATTCATGCTTGATGCTTGAAATAGAAATGACTCTTCATTTCCTGTCTGGCATCACATTTATTCGTCACGCAAAAAAAAAAAAAAATGGCCATTTGCGAAACGATACTTTGATAAATGTTCATAAAGCGTGTAACTAATATTATTAATCATTTGATAATTTATTATTGTATAATTACTTATTTTTAATTTGCAATTGCTATTATTAGCATTAATTAAAATTAAAGCAAATCAAACAAGACAGTAACAGTAACAGAAACAGTAACAGCAACAATATCATATTGACATCTTTTAAATAAAGCTAGCGTAAGGTGCCGAACGTAACGACACTCGCTAAGGTTGGCACGTAAAAGATTCTCTAAGTGCTGGACTATCTGTTTCTAAGACTTTTCGAATTGGAATCTGTTGTTAGCTACTATTCAGCGCCAGTACCGGTCAGCGGTACTAGGACTCAGCATGCGTTTTAGCTGTTGTTCGTAGCGTGGCGTCCGCCATATTGTTACTGTTACTCGGCTGTTAGTTTTATCCCAGTTTGATTAAAAGCCTTACACGAGCCGGTCGTGCCTTGGTTCTTGCCTTATCTTCTTAATTGGCGTGGTGGCAGCGTTCGGTTCAACCCAAGCCGCATTTTCGCCGTAGAAAGCCTCTTTTCTGCCTCGACCGCGTGAGCCAAAACAGTGCATCCTTCGCTGTGACAACACGTCCGGAGTTCTACATCGTGTGTTATGGCGTCTACTCACCGCGCACCGAAGCAGTGGTGCCTCTCCAAGGTGGAAACAATCAATAGCTTTGAAAACTGGAAGCAAAATCTACTGTACACACTATCCTTAGACAGCAACTTCGCCCCCTTCCTCGCGGATGGTTTTACATGGTTGAAAAAGACCAAAGCCCAACCGCTTCGAGGACTCGAAAACGATGGCGAAACTGTACCACTCTCTCGACGCTTAACCGCTCGTCAAAAAACCAACTTCCTCGAGCTGATGCTGGGACAAATCGCCAATTACTGCCCTATTATTTCGCGTAGCACGCTGGTATAAAACTCAACCTCTCTTGAGTTCATCTGGCAAGCTATTCGACAACACTTTGGATTCCAGGTCACCGGCGCACAACTTATCGACTTTTCTGACATACACCTTGCGGCAGATGAGCGCCCCGAGGACCTGTACCAACGCCTCATGGCCTTTGTGGAGGATTCCTTGCTGCGTGCAAATGGCTTAACCCACCATGGTAAACATGTTTCAGAGGATGAGGAACTTACTCCCACTCTCGAGAACTTCGTCGTCCTTACCTGGCTACGACTCATTCACCCCAGCCTTCCTCGATTGGTCAAGCAGCGCTACGGCACGGAGTTGAGATCTCGCACCCTCGCCTCAATTAAGCCAGAAATCTCACAAGCCCTTACCTCTCTCCTTGAGGAAATCCGCACCTCCGATGACGCTAGGATCCTGCGTGCAGCAGTAGCTGACGATTTTCGTAGCCCCCGTCCGGGTGGCAGGAGTAACTCTAAGTTCCGCACCAGACAACCTCGTCAGGACAAGGTCTGCCCCTTATGCAAGCAAGCCGGTCGCTCTAACACAAACCATTTCCTCAGTCAGTGTACCTTCCTCCCTGACAATGACAGGCGCTTCATGGTAAAAGCGAGACAGATCGTTGGCATCCTCGACAACGAACCAGACACGGACTGCGACCTCGACCCTGATACTCCAGTTCCTGATCCCACTTTGCCTACCCCAGATGTCGTAGCCTACCGTGTACAGACCCGTCAGTCTCCTTATATGGATGTCTTTCATGCTCACCGTGTTGTCCGCGTCACCATTGACAGCGGCGCCACTGGAAATATGATCCGTCACTCTACCGCGAAACACCTCGGATGTCCTGTAATATCAAGTGCCCAGTCCGTCCAGCAGGCTGATGGCTCTTCTCAACTTCGGGTGGTCGGTGAGATACGAACAACCTTCACCCGCGACAACACAGACTTTACGTTCGAAGGTCTTGTCGTAGAGGATCTTGATGTTGAAGTACTCGCCGGGACCCCCTTTATGGAAGCAAATGATGTTGCTGTGCGTCCCGCTAAGAGAGAGGTGCTCCTTGGCAATGGGTCTGTCTACACGTATGGGTCCAAGTCTCCACTCAGCCCCCTCCCAACTGTTCGTAGGGCTTTTGTTCTCCGTGCTCCTACTCCTTCCAAGACTGTTTGGCCCGGAGAATTGTTGGAAGTACAGCTGCCAGACGATGCTCCTCCTGATTCAGAGTATGCACTTGAGCCTCGTACTGATGCACCAAGTTCACATAAACTCAAGCCATCCCAGTTGTGGCCGCAGCCTAGTGTCGTTTCAAGTGTTGCGCGGGCCATACGCATACCAAACCTGTCAACCGAGCCTCGCACACTTAAGCGTCACGAACACTTCTGCCAAGTCACTCCTGTCTTCGAACCAAAAGAGGATCCAGGCCCGTCTCCTGCTCAGCGTCCGTTACCACCCTCTAATTCCAGTCACTCCGCATCCGTTCAGGTAGACCCAGACAGCATCCTACCTCAGGCCATCAGGGCCAATTTCCAATCCCTGCTTAGAGAGTACGACTCCGTATTTGACCCCCAGTTCCCTGGTTACAATGGATCCGCAGGCCCTTACCAAGCACAGGTCAACATGGGCCCTGTTGAGCCACCACAGCGGAAAGGTCGCCTCCCCCAATATGCACGAGATAAACTCGTCGAGCTCCAAGAGAAGTTTGACCACCTAGAGCAACTCGGAGTCTTCCGTCGCCCCGAAGATGTTGGTATCACTGTTGAATACCTAAACCCTTCTTTCCTGGTAAAGAAGCCCAATGGCGGCTCTCGTCTCGTCACTGCTTTTGCTGACGTAGACAGATACAGTAAGCCTCAACCATCTTTGCTGCCTGATGTTGACTCCACCCTACGACTCATCGCCCAGTGGTCACACATCATTGTCACCGACCTAACGAGTGCCTTTTATCAAATCCCTTTGGCCAAAGAGTCCATGAAGTACTGCGGCGTTGCCACTCCTTTTAAAGGAGTACGAGTCTACGTTCGTTCCGCTATGGGCATGCCCGGTTCGGAAACCGCCCTGGAAGAGGTTATGTCCCGCGTCCTAGGCCCCTTACTACAAGATGGATCCGTGGCCAAAATTGCGGATGATCTATACTGTGGCGGCAACACACCCCAAGAGCTATTATGCAACTGGAAGAAGGTCCTACACGCCCTACACAAGTGTAACCTGCGTTTGTCTGCTCACAAGACCATCATCAGTCCCAAGAGCACCACTATTCTTGGCTGGATCTGGACTGTTGGCTCTCTCTCCGCCAGTCCCCACCGCCTAAACACTCTCGCCACCTACCCTGAGCCAAGCACTGTTGGTCGATTGAGATCCTTCATTGGGGCATACAAGGTCCTCTCCCGCGTCATCCCAAGGTGCTCACGTTACCTCACTCCCTTGGATGCTGTAACGGCTGGTCGTCCTTCCCAGGAATCCATAAACTGGACCGATGATCTAAGAGGTGCATTCCGTAGTGCTCAGAATGCCCTGTCATCTGCGCTCACAATCAAGTTACCCAGACCTGAGGACCAGCTATGGATCGTAACTGACGGAGCTGTCAGGGACCCAGGAATAGGTGCTACCCTCTATGTGACGCGCGGAGACAAGTTACATGTTTCCGGTTTCTTCAGCGCTAAGTTGCGGGGGTCCCAGACAACGTGGCTTCCATGCGAGGTAGAAGCCCTCTCCATTGCGGCTGCTACTAAGCACTTCAGCCCGTATCTTATTCAGTCGTCCAAGAAGGCCTGCATCCTTACTGACAGTAAGCCCTGCGTCCAAGCGTACGAGAAGCTCTGCCGTGGGGAGTTCTCTGCCAGCCCTCGTGTATCCACTTTCTTATCTGTCGTAAGCCGCTACCAGGCTTCTGTAAGGCACGTCTCAGGCGCTGATATCCTCCCGTCAGACTTTGCAAGCCGAAACGCCGCCCCCTGTGAAAACGAGACCTGTCAGGTGTGTTCTTTCATCACTCGAACTAGCGACTCTGTTGTCCGAGCCGTGTCTGTTCAAGATATCCTCCAAGGGAGCGTCCGCCTTCCCTTCACCAGCCGGCCCGCCTGGTTGGCTGTTCAGTCTGAATGCCCAGACCTGCGCCGGACACACGCTCACCTTGTCCAGGGTACGAGACCTTCCAAGAAACTGACTAACATCAAGGACGTCAAACAGTATTTACAAGTTGCGTCAATTGCAAATGATGGCCTCCTTGTTGTGCAGCGTCATGAACCGTTGTCACCGTCCAGGGAGTGCATTATCGTCCCCCGCCAAGCCTTGGATGGCCTTTTGACCGCTCTTCACATTCAGCTTAGCCACCCGTCCTGCCACCAGTTGAAGATGGTCGTCAAACGCTATCTTTTCGCCCTCGATCTGGACAAGGCAGTCTCTCGTGTCTCTGAAGGATGCCACTCCTGTGCGGCACTCCGAAACTCTCCAACCGCACGTATTGACCAGTCCACCTCGCCACCACCTGACGCTATTGGTCGGTCCTTCGCAGCAGACGTCATCAAGCGCTCTCGCCAGCTTATCTTTGTCCTCCGCGAGACTGTGACCTCTTACTCCTCCAGTTTATTGCTTGGAGATGAGCGGCACCAAACGTTACGCAATGCCATCGTCAAACTCTGCTTGGAAATGCGCCCTATGGATGGTCCACCCGCTGTGATCCGTACTGACCCCGCACCTGGCTTTAAGGCCCTAGTCAACGACCCACTCTTAGAGAAGCACAGAATTACAATTGAGCTTGGCCAGGCCAAAAATCCCAACAAGAACCCCATAGCTGAGAGAGCTGTCCAGGAGTTGGAAACAGACCTACTACGTCAGGAGCCTCTTGGTGGTGCTGTCTCTCCCCTCACTCTCGCCGTAGCGACCTCTGCCTTGAACTCTCGTATCCGTTCACGTGGCCTATCCTCACGAGAAATGTGGACACAGCGGGACCAGTTTTCAAACAAGAAGTTACCCCTTGCTGACGACCATTTAATTACCCTCCAGCATAAGCAGCGCCTCTCCAACCACCCCCACAGTGAGCGCTCTAAGGCCCCTGTGCAGCAAAGGCGCCCTACTCCCCAGATTGATATTGGTGACCTAGTGTACCTCCATTCCGACCTGAACAAGTCTCGAGCCCGCGACCGCTACCTTGTTGTAGCCATAGAACCACCGTTCTGTGACATCAAAAAGTTCATTGGATCCCAATTACGCAGCTCATCATACCATGTCAAACTATCAGAGTGCTTCAAGGTCCCATCTGACTTGGCCGACCCCTTACGTGTTCCCCACACACGTCGCAGTAACGACTCAGACGATGAAGACGAACCTGGTACCACATCGTGCCCTCCACCCTCTCTGCCTGACATCCCTGATGCCATCTCTTCTTCAGCGCATCAGCTATCTGACAGCTCTCACTGTGTTACACCACAAGCCTGTGCCTTTCCTGTTGACCATACCATGGTTGACACAGCTACACAGCCGTCATGCCCTGATGACACCCCATTAGAAAACGCAGTCATGTCAGCAGACCCTCCCACTCCTGACCTACGGAGATCCTCACGTGTCCGTCGTCCTCCTACGCGTTTTATAGACTATGTCACTGAACTCTGACTTTTCCTTGCATATAAGTTAGCGTCAAGTACATTCCACTATGTTCTCGGTTCCTGTTATGTGGCATACTATGCCCCTTTTTGCTTTATGTATTTACTGCGTTGAAAAGACTTATGAAACAAGAAGAAAGAAGTCACGCCAGTACCGGTCAGCGGCACTAGGACTCAGCATGCGTTTTAGCTGTTGTTCGTAGCGTGGCGTCCGCCATATTGTTACTGTTACTCGGCTGTTAGTTTTATCCCAGTTTGATTAAAAGCCTTACACGAGCCGGTCGTGCCTTGGTTCTTGCCTTATCTTCTTAATTGGCGCAGTTGTTAGCATAGTCCTGAACATATATTAACGTAAACCCCAAACTCGTTAGAAAGAATACAAACAAACCACTGTACTCATTTGTTTACATTACAAGTGAATATGTCACAGTTGTTCAGTCTTAAACTGTCTTAAACTACGGAGAAAGATATAATAAAATGGATGATAATTTACACAAATAAAGCAGTAGTAAAAATAAAGTCCGAAAAAAAATTCATGTGCACAATTGCTTTAGTCGTGTAGATAGACCATCCATGCCTTTATACTTAATTACGTTGCTGTTCGTGGGCTATAACACGCGACATCTGGGCGCATAATTAATTGAATTTGCTAATAAGTACGATACATTTAAGCCATTTTGTCCCAAGGGTTACTTGCATATTATTTGGCCTATTGTTATGTTGACAATGAGTACTGCTGACAAGACATCCACAAGCTGAAAAGACTTCGTTGAAAACGGAAACGCTAGCAAAGATACAAACAATGCAAACAATATAAACAATGTAGAATATGTCACTCTATCCAGACAATTCAAGCAGGAAATAGAATTCGTGATCATCTTTATTGAAAAACACTTTCCTTACAACTATCACTGCTTTCTCACGAAATGTTCTTGTACAAGACAGTAGTGTGTTCAAATAACTCGGTTCTTCTCGGCAAAGAAGAAAACATTTTAGACATTCCAGGTGTATATTGGTCACGCTTTGCTTCGCACGAACAACAAGTTGTCAATCAAACGGTGCACAGTTTGTGTGAGTGGAGCAGTCGGTGGTGTTTTTAGCACAAGCGTTGTGTTTTAATCAAGATACTATTGAATGATTAGGATAACGAGAGAAATGAAAACCTTCATTTTATTGTGCTTCTCGCTTTGCCTTGTGAGAGATACTTTTAGCTTTACTTTTAAGGCGTCTAATTTTGCATAGTTGAAGTGTTGTGTTATGCAATCTCGACATATTCTAAAGATTGAATCCCTTTCATTTTGAACTAAGTGAAGTAAAGTTCAGACACAGAGTTAGGTTTGGAGGAAGGTCTGATTTAAATTCATCCATCCTTATTTTGTAATTTCAAATGTGTTAAACGATGACAAACCTAAACTACCCTTTGTCCTACGTTATGCTTCGCAAGAGTGAGTGAACCTCTCAGCATACTGTTCAACGTGTGTCTAAAGAAACCCCTGTTTTGGTTTTTCAACGCTTTCCTTTCATATGGTATGATTTACTGCAAAACTGAGTTAGTTCACCACAGCTTTCTGCAAATCTGTTTCAAAACTTAGGTTAAACTGCAATTCAGTCCAATGATACCTGATGGGGCCTTTTCAGTAATAAATTCTGAGATTCATTTTCACATTGTTCCTGGTACTTTTGCTTTCTCATAACCAGTGTCTGATTTCGGAAGTTTAATCATTTTTCTTCAATAATTTCCTCATAATATACCTGTAAGTTTACCGTACGTGCGTGTTTAGTTTCCACAACGATAGCGAAAACATGACCTTAAGACGCGGTCGAAAGAACAGAAAGAAAAAACAACTTTAATTACGTTGCAAATGAATATATCAAGGTTGTTAAATCTTAAACTACGGAGAAAGATATAATGACACGACTGATAATGTGCACAACTAAAACAGTAGTGAAAATAACGCCCGACAAAAACTCATGTACTCTATTGCTTTAGTCGTGAAGATAGATCATTCATGCCTTTATATTTAATTACGTTGCCGTTCATGGGCTTAACACACGACATCTAGGTGCATAATTAATTGAATTTGCTAATAACTGAGCACAGTACATTTAAGAGACTAAAACCCTTAAGGCCAGGGCAAACGCACTCAACATATCAACACAGTATACCTTTGCCACCCTGTTGCACCATCCAACCTCTTGGAACATATTCCAACTTGGGCAAGTATTTGGAAGACGTACGCAACAACTGCAGTAATATGCCTGCGTTTGCCTTCGCCTTAGAAGCCATTGTGAAATCCACAATGGCAATTTAATAAACGCTGGTAAAAGTATCTTGGATAAAGACAGAACATGCTATTGACAAGCCACGGTAAAGTGCAGAACTTAACGATCCTGGTTTATACACTGTAGCTTTGGGTTTTACCTCTTGCATGCCCTTTCTCGCCTCTATCCGATCCTTTCGCGGACAAACGATTAATATTCTGTATTTTAATACAGTCGAAACTCTCGCAAACGACGACCTCGGAATTTCGAAAAAGTGTTCGTAACTAGAGTTGATCGCTTACAAGAATGAACTCTCGTAAGCAACCGCATGGTAAAACAATAGTAGGTGGTGGCCGACGAGAGCATCGGAAACTCATTAAAGATTGACAAAAAAAAAAAAAAAAAAAAAAAATAATGTTTAATGAGTGTCTTTCTATGTAATATAGACACGGCTAAACTTTACGTTTAATTATTAACTGGTCAAGAACCATTTGCGCAATGTGCAGTTTCATTAAAATGTTAGCAACAATTATTTCGTCTTGCTTTGATCTACGTAATTTTCTACTTTCAAATCAAACCGATGTCAGTAACTTGATTGCTATATCATAACCTTATTACATTTTCACGATAATCGCTACTGTTTTAGTTTTAGTTTACAAAAGCTTTTGCAACACTGTATGTATTCATGGTGAATACATACAGTTTTGCAAGAGTTTAAAAACAAAGGAAAAGTCTACTTGGGTATTCCTAAAAGTGGTCGCGGTCGGCTCACGAGTGCTTTTCATTACAAAGTTTAAGTCACAGTTCAAGTGGGGTTTCGAAAAGATGGTCGTAACTAAAGCTGGTCTCTTACGAGAGGCGTCGCAAGGAGAGCTTCGGCTGTACTTGCTTGTTGTTTGACTCATCAGGTATGACACAATAATCACTCTTTTACTCTCTCCTTCTCTTTTCCATAAGGTTATTCTATAACCAAAAGCATTGTTCTTTCAATCACACACTCTTTGTAGGTCAGAGCACCGCTGCGGTAAGTGTGGCATCGTTCAGGGCAACAACAACTGTGGAATCGTCCGGTGCAACACTTAATGTGGGATCGCCTAGCGGTGAAATAAGTACGGAGTCGTCCAGCACAGCAAACACTCTGGAATCGTCCAGTGCAACAATCAATGTGGTATCGCCCAGCGGCACAATGGATGTGCCATTGTCTTACGTAACAACACGAACAGTAAATGTGGAATCGTCCATCGCAGAATTTACGTCTGCGGCGTTGGAGTCAGCGTCACAGTGGGTAAACACGCCGCAAGTCAGTACAGCACCCATCTCGACCACTGAGACCGGCGTGGAAGCAACGACTGCATCAACAGTGAAACCAACAATAACCTCTTCAGTAAATGGTAAGTATGTAGTTATGAGTGATTGGTAACAACTGTACTAAGTTCAGTTGTGTAATACTGTTGGCTAGATTCCACCCCGAAAAAGAGATATTTTGCTTTCTCGATTCCAAGAATGGATAATTTTATTCGCGATTTGACTAACCTAACTAACCCGGGATAGTTAATCGATAAAAATCGATATCGGAAACCACTCGAGAAATCGATATCAATCGATAAATTAAGTTTTAATGTTAGATACTCACACGCTGACGTAGTTTCAAAGTTATCGATTTTATCGATTTCATCGGATTTTGTTTGAAAGTACGGAAAATCAAGACCCTAGGTTATAATTTTGGGTTCAGCACTTCGATGTCCTTTCTAGCTTAAATGCTTTCGCGTGCAAACGATTAATATAATGTATTTCATTCATACTTGCTCGTTTGACTCGTACAACTATTGCGCTTTTACATGGAATGTGACACCCTCCTTCTCATTTCCGTTAGGTTATTCTATTGCCGAAAGCACTGTTCTTTCAATCACACATTCCTTGTAGGTCAGAGCACCGCTACAGTAAGTGTGGCATCGTTCAGTGCAACATCATTTGTGAAATCGTTCAGTGCAACACCAAATGTGGGATCGCCCAGCGACCAAATAAGTAGGGAGTCGTCCAGTGCAGCAAGCACTCTGGAATCATCCAGTGAAATCAATGTGGTATCGTCCAGCGGCACAATAGATGTGCCATTGTCTTACATAACAACACGGGCATTAAATGCGGGATCCTCCATCGCCGCATCATTTACGGCTACTGCATTGCACTCAACGTCACAGTCGGTAAAGACACCGCAAGTAACTACAGCACCCATTTCAATCACTGAGACCGGCGTGGAACCAACGATTGCATCAACTGTGAAACCAACAATAACCGCTGCTGTAAATGGTAAGTGACAGTTATGAGTGAATGGTTTCAACTGCACTAAGTTCAGTGGTTATATACTGTGGGTTAGACTCCACAGAAAAAAAGAGAAATTTTGATTTGCCTATTTAAGGAATGGATAATTTTATTCGCGAGTCAGCTAAAACTAACCACGCTTGCCTCTACCAGTCGCTTGAAAAATTTTATGAGTGATGGCATTGATTAACACGCCAACTAATAGCCAATGAACATTACTTCCGGTACACACTACTCGCGAGATCGTTCGGTGGTGTACGCGTAGTACGATTCGAAGCACGATTCATCACAAGGTAGCCAAAGCTCGGAAAATGTAGAGTGTGCAGAGCCCCTTTACTTTTCAATGCACGTGAAAGGAAAAGCGAGCCATTCATTCAACTTAGTATTCATGACATAGTTACTCAATTTTAAGATCTCATTTTCAACATATGATTGTGGAAAATAAAAAGAAAATGATAATAAAAAAAAGTTCTAGTGATACTAGCCGGACGGGCCCTTGCCACATAATAAATTCTGGGACTCATTTTAAGGCGGAGGTCTACAGGAATTTAAGTGAAATTTTAGGAAGTTTAAAGAGGGATTAAAAGGGAAAAAAAAGGTTATGGAACACCACCAGACAGTTCAACCGCCCGAAAGGGCACCTCAGGTTGGTGGACAACTGTTTGGTGTACGTCTATCAATTTTTAACTTCAAATTCTAACTTTAAAACAACACCAAAATTTCAAAATTTCCTATTTCCATAAATTTCACTAAACCTTTGAGAAAAGCTATTTATCTCCAAATATACCTAAAAATCACCAAAAAATTTATGTGGGATAAGTAGAGGGATTCTTGACTGCGTGAAACGTGAACGAGATATTTGCATTAAAATTCCCCTTGCCAACCGTTTAATAAATTGACGTCAGGTTTTCTTGCGTCTGTCCTGTTATTGACCATGAATTTCATCAAAACATTGTCAAAGCAGCTGTGTATCCACCAGGCGATAATCAAGTGGATCTGCTGGTTACTTTGACAATATTTTGACGAAATTCATTGTCAATAACAAGACAGACACATGAAATACTGACGTCAGTTTGTTTTTTACAATAACAAATCGTCAAAATCTCCGCTTTCTCTCGTTAAAACATCTTCATGTATCTGTCCGCTTATTGATAGTGAAAATTCGACAATGAACACGCGAGAATTTTTGCAGTTATTGTTAAATTTATGACTGACTGGCATTCATTAAAGCCACTACTGAATAGACAAGAACATTACTTTCCATACACAACACTCGTGAGATCGTTCGGGCGTGCCCGAACGCGCGGTACGAAACATGGAAAACATTTAACTCCGTTGAGCTTCAACTACGTTATGCCCGTTCAAGACTCTTCTATGGTAGCAGACACATTTTTTGGAAGAAAAGGAAAGAAAACTACAGCCCTGTACTCTAAACAAGATGATTAAAACGTCAAAAGTGAAATTCACACTTATCATTATTCTATCTTTACGTACAGTAAACTTGGAAAATTTGCTTCGCGCAACATTATGCGCATCGTTTTCATTCTAGGTGAACATGCTCATAAGGGAAGTGAAATATTTATCTGATATTTTACAGTCTTGGCAAGAAATTTGTTTGACATTCTCAACGAACGAAATTTAAACAAAATTACTAGAGTCAACCTCTATGACCTAGGTCACGGTACAGTCGTTCTAAAAATACCTTTCCCTCTACTTCTCCCCATTCTTCTCTCATAGCCTATACTTGATCTAAGTCTCCAAGCTTCATCCCAGTTTACATTACACAGTAAACATTCCAAAGCAAGGATGGGCGCATACGGAAGAGTTCGTTTTGTGCTGCTATGCACAGTTTATATTTTAAAGCTATCCAGTTATGACAACATCGTAATGGCTTCTACAATATCTCCTTCGGGTAAGCTGGAGTTAGTGGTTCTCTTAACCATGATCGAGAAGGAATGTGATGTGTCTTCCTGTTTGTATCATGTTATATCAATTTGATTTTCATACCTGTACTCTCTGCAGACTCACGTAATAACCCCTACCCGACTTCGAAACAGACTGCAGACTGCCTAGTGCTATGATAGAACAGCACTTTGTTTAACGACAGAAAATTTCTAAACATAGGGGATGAAAGTGGGATATGGATGGTCCTTTTTCCAGTGTTTTGAATGGCAGAGTCCAGTCGCCAAGGGCGCACCCGTGAGAAAGTTGGATTAAATTATTCAAATTCATATCCGGTAATCCTTCTTATATTGCCAAACTCGGAAATATTCATCAAGCACTTTTACGAATTGGTGATTCCTAGCATTTTGCGAAATCGAATATTTATGCCTGGAAGATACTGATTTTTGGTCGCTTGGAAAGGGGGAATAATGTTATTTATTCAAATCTACGGATATTTCATCTGCTTTTTAATAGAAAACCATAGTTGTAAACCGCTTTAATCCTATTGTGAGACTACTGTCCCATTGCAGTTTAACATTTCTTTACTCTGCTCAGGAAGCCGGCGAACAGATTTCCGAGCGGCTGTTGTTTAACAACGGCTTAAACAACAGCCGGAAATCTGTTCGGGTTCGTAGGTTGACTAAGTGTTGAATCAGCGACAACAATGGCTCTCTAATGGCTATTCCGACAGTGCATTGTTAATAGAAGGAAATGTTTATAGAGCCCAGGCAAAGGAACAAACAAAGATGACAAGATTTATGTTGGAAGGTCCACGACTGTGCATAATCTTATGCTTTGTTTTCAAGAACCGAAACGTTTCTGTTGGTTAGTTCGGATCCCAATCCGAAGTAAACCATAGCCAAAAAAGCGACCAAAAAGTTATCACTTGTCGGGTTCTATAACCATTCCCCCACCGGCTATTATTAACTTTGAGGAAAGGAATAATTTATGAGAAAAGGAATAATTGAAAAAAATTACCAGACACCTTTTGACGGCTTGAATCAAGTAAGGTCATTCCAAGACCTCTGGAGTCATTCCAAGTAATTGAGAACATAATAATACATTGAGAGTAGTATAGAACGCTCATATGACCGGTAACCAATCGGGAGCCGAGAAAGACAAGAGGCTATTGTTTGGAGAACAATGGACGCTATTGTTTTCCAAATCCGAGATGGCGCTATTTCTTTTAAGCCAATCAGGAATTTTTAGAGTGGGCGAAACAGAAGGAAAATCAAAGTAATTAAGCATGCAAGAGGTAAAACTACTTATGACGTCATAAGTTTGTCAAACTCGATACTTACAGTGTCCTGTGGTCATAAACGACGAAGGTCCGTCCGGCAAGTGGCCATGATGAAGACCGAGAGACTTGGGTCCGAGTCTAGCCTATATAAGGTGGTGCAAAGCATCGTGGGACGATGACCTCATCGATATCCAATCAGAATACTCACAGATGGGCTTCCCCAGTCCCCCTCTGTTAAGGAGAGTATTAAACCAAACATCACACAATGTCAAATGTCACGAACTTTAATATCAAAACTTTTGCGCTAACCGCAAGCAGCCGGTTTTGCTTAGGCCTAAAGCAGTATTTTAAAGCTTTTTTAAACTAGCGAACAGGTCTAAATCGCTATTATTTTAAGCAGTTTTAAGCCTGCGTTCAGTTTAAAAATACGGTAAATGCGGCCCAAATTATGATATTTCGCAGTCTCAAAGAAATCTAAAAGTATGCGACACTTACACTTACACAAATGGTAAAATTTAGAGTTATTCAAATCAAATAAGTCTCAAAGGAGCGCTATTGTTTACTCTATTGTTTAGTTAAACAAAGAACTGTATGCATAATAAATGTATGGGGTTATACGGAAATCTTGCCCAAACACTGCAAATCGCTCCTAATTCAACAATTATAGTTGTCTAAGCGGGTTTCCAATAGCGTCAAAAATAAATCACTTACTTCAAACATAGTCCTTTCCTTCAAAGCGTCACACAACTAGCAATCGCTCAACTCCATAGCCACTAAGACAGGAAAGAATGTTACGCTTAGAAAAGAAGACGTGTGCTGAACGTTGTCACAAGTAAAATGAATTCTATCAAGACCGATTGACTTATAAACGGGTATTCACAAAACAATAAACAATGTCGCGTGGTTAACAACCAATGAGAGGACGGGGGATAGGGGGGTACGCGATATCACGTGGTTACGAATCAATGAGAAGACGGGGGATAGGGGTTATACCGCACAGTAATTTCATTAAATTGTTATAAGCAAAACAGAGTCTGAGTCTTTACAACGTTTATTGAATAGTAACTCAAAAGAAAGAATTGATTATAATTTTAACTCTTAAAGTCTTGACCGGTTACAAAGTGTTGGGAACTAAACTCGTTTCCAGTTTCTCAGACTCTTGGTCCCTGGCCCCAAAACGCACGATATTCTGCCCTAGTTTTCTTTGCTTTTGGTCATGAAGTCTTTGCCTGATGCGTTCCTCATTCTTGGCATAATAACTTCTCCAATATTCGTTGATCCGTTCCCTGTTGTTTTTACAGTATTGTCTTCGGTAATTTCTAATGTGCTCCTTGTTCTGTTGACAATAGGCTCTCTGGCTGCTGGCGAGTCGTTCCTTCTTGTTTTCATACCATCTTTTACGACACCACCACCACCTCATCCACTACCACCACATTTACCACCACATTTACCACCACATTTACCACCACCACCACCTACACCGCCACCACCACATCCACCACCACCACCGCCGCCACCACCACCACCACCACCACCACCACTCCACCACCGCTACCCCACCACCACCACATTCACCACCACCGCCACCACCACCACATCCACCACTACCTACATCACCACCACATTTACCACCACCACAGCCACATCCACCACCACCTACACCACCACCACATTCACCACCACCGCCACATCCACAACATTCACCAGCACAGCCAAATCCACCACCACCTACACCACCACCACCGCCACCACCACCACATTCACCACCACCACATTCACCACCACCACATTCACCACCACCACCACCACCTCATCCACTACCACAACATTTACCACCACCACCACCTACACCGCCACCACCACATTTACCACCACCACATCCACCACCACCACATCCACCACCACCACATCCACCACCACCACATCCACCACCACCACATCCACCACCACCACATTTGCCACCACCACCAACAACTAAACCACCACCACATTTACCACCACAGCCACATCCACAACCTACACCACCACCACCGTAGCCACCACCACCACATCCCACGTACAACACCACCACCATATTTACCACCACCACCACATCCACCACCGCATCCACCACCACCTACCCCACCACAACCACATTCACCACCACCGCCACCACCACCACATCCAGCATTACCTACACCACCAGCACATTTACCACCACCATAGCCACATCCACCACCACCTACACCACCACCACATTCACCACCACCACCGCCACATCCACCACATTCACAACCACAGCCATATCCACCACCACATCCACCACGACTAGGTGGTGGTGGTGGTGGTGGTGGTGGTAGATGTGGTGGTGGTGACGGTGGTAAATGTGGTAGTGGTGGTAAATGTGGTGGTGGTGGTGAATGTGGTGGTGGTGGCGGTGGTGGTGGATGTGGTGGTGGTGGTGTAGGTGGTTGTGGATGTGGTGGTGGATGTGGCTGTGGTGGTGAATGTGGTGGATGTGGCGGTGGTGGTGAATGTGGTGGTGGTGGATGTGGCTGTGGTGGTGGTAAATGTGGTGGTGGTGGTGTAGGTGGTGGTGGTGATAGGATGTGGTGGTGGTGGCTGCGGTGGTGGTGGTGTAGGTGGTGGATGTGGCTGTGGTGGTGAATGTGGTGGATGTGGTGGTGGTGGTAGATATGGTGGTGGCGGTGGTGGTGGTGGTGGTGGCGGTGGTGGTGGTGTAGGTAGATGTGGTGGTGGTGATAGGATGTGGTGGTGGTGGCTGCGGTGGTGGTGGTGTAGGTGGTGGATGTGGGTGTGGTGATGAATGTGGTGGATGTGGTGGTGGTGGTAAATATGGTGGTGGCGGTGGTGGTGGTGGTGGCGGTGGTGGTGGTGTAGGTAGTAGTGGATGTGGTGGTGGTGGCGGTGGTGGTGAATGTGGTGGTGGTGCTGTAGGTAGTGGTGGATGTGGTGGTGGTGGCGGTAGTGGTGAATATGGTGGTGGTGGATTTGGTGGTGGTGGTAAATATGGTGATGGTGGTGGTGGATGTGGTGGTGGTAAATGTGGTGATGGTGGTGGTGGATGTGGTGGTGGTAAATGTGGTGGTAAATGTGGTGGTAAATGTGGTGGTAGTGGATGAGGTGGTGGTGGTGTCGTAAAAGATGGTATGAAAACAAGAAGGAACGACTCGCCAGCAGCCAGAGAGCCTATTGTCAACAGAACAAGGAGCACATTAGAAATTACCGAAGACAATACTGTAAAAACAACAGGGAACGGATCAACGAATATTGGAGAAGTTATTATGCCAAGAATGAGGAACGCATCAGGCAAAGACTTCATGACCAAAAGCAAAGAAAACTAGGGCAGAATATCGTGCGTTTTGGGGCCAGGGACCAAGAGTCTGAGAAACTGGAAACGAGTTTAGTTCCCAACACTTTGTAACCGGTCAAGACTTTAAGAGTTAAAATTATAATCAATTCTTTCTTTTGAGTTACTATTCAATAAACGTTGTAAAGACTCAGACTCTGTTTTGCTTATAACAATTTAATGAAATTACTGTGCGGTATAACCCCTATCCCCCGTCTTCTCATTGATTCGTAACCACGTGATATCGCGTACCCCCCTATCCCCCGTCCTCTCATTGGTTGTTAACCACGCGACATTGTTTATTGTTTTGTGAATACCCGTTTATAAGTCAATCGGTCTTGATAGAATTCATTTTACTTGTGACAACGTTCAGCACACGTCTTCTTTTCTAAGCGTAACATTCTTTCCTGTCTTAGTGGCTATGGAGTTGAGCGATTGCTAGTTGTGTGACGTTTTTGAGGAAAGGACTATGTTTGAAGTAAGTGATTTATTTTGACGCTATTGGAAACCCGCTTAGACAACTATAATTGTTGAATTAGGAGCGATTTGCAGTGTTTGTAAATGAAGTTAAATCTTTACTTCAAGCGCGAAACGTTTCTTTGAAATTCCTTTGATTTTATTCTCAAGGGTTAAGATACAGTCTATCATGATTTCAGCTTCTAAACATGTGCTTTTCGGTTTTAATTTATTCCATGTTTCATCTCTGACTAATTATGTTAATTCTTCAATGGTCGCCCAAAATGCCTTTTGTTTGTTCAAGATTCCTTTGAATGATGCTTTTCTCAAGGGAACAGTCGAGATCAAGGAGTTTAGATTTTATTGCAAACTGCCATTAGCAATTCATTTTCACTTGAAGTATTTCAATTGTGTTTTTTTTTCTTCTCACCTTTTACCCTATAAATTTTTGTCTTCGCTTATTATTCGTTACTCGTCAAAGATTGCATTTACGCTAGATCAAATTATTTCTGTTCCGTTTCTTTTGATAGTGTTATCTGATTTGAGACACAATGACCAGCTTTCTGTAATTTTAGCGCAAACGTTTTGGACATTAAAGTTCATTTGAAACATTATGCGATGACGATAGAAACCGGTCTTTTTACTCGATCAACATGGCAATGACGTCATATCTTTTAATATTAGCGCAAAAGTTTTGATATTTAAGTTCGTGACATTTGACATTGTGTGATGTTTGGTTTAATACTCTCCTTAACAGAGGGGGACTGGGGAAGCCCATCTGTGAGTATTCTGATTGGATATCGATGAGGTCATCGTCCCACGATGCTTTGCACCACCTTATATAGGCTAGACTCGGACCCAAGTCTCTCGGTCTTCATCATGGCCACTTGCCGGACGGACCTTCGTCGTTTAGGACCACAGGACACTGTAAGTATCGAGTTTGAAGTTGCATGACAATTTTGCGTGACCCTAGCGTGACAAACTTATGACGTCATAAGTAGTTTTACCTCTTGCATGCTTAATTACTTTGATTTTCCTTCTGTTTCGCCCACTCCAAAAATTCCTGATTGGCTTAAAAGAAATAGCGCCATCTTGGATTTGGAAAACAATAGCGTCCATTGTTCTCCAAACAATAGCCTATTGTGTTTATCGGCTCCTGATTGGTTACCGGTCATATGAGCGTCCTATACTACTATTGAGGTCTTAATATCTCTTGTGTAAGCAGCAGATAAGATTTGGTGGTCTGCGGAGCGCAGCCAAACAACTTTCAAATACGGAACATAAAAATAACGTTGAACAAAGTTGACTTCGAAAATACCCAAATATCCAAGGAAGTTTTAGCATCGAATAAAGTCCCCAGGCAATTTTCAGACTAACTTGTGTTTAATCACAACTTAAAGTTCAAAGTTCTCTTGAACAACTATTGAATTCGGTTTTTCGTAATATCCACAATAATCATAATTTTGGTAAGTGATATCAGACTCAGAAGCCTTTAGCTTCGGGTGATAGCACTTATATAGCCTTGATTACTCTGGATATCAGACTGACCTACGTAGCTAGCGGGATTTCGCGCGCGAGTGCTTTTGTTTTGGCGGCAAGTCGTGGGGGGCTTAGTGAGGAGCACGGTATCGGCCTAGTGTAAACGTATCTAAACGCAGTATAACACAACTAGACGCCGTGACAACGTCTAACTCGTTTAGAAAATGTATAAGTTTTACCAAGAGTTGGGGAAAAACCTTAGGCCATCGTTGAGTATATAATTTTTTATGTTTTCAACAGAAACTTGGACATTTCAACGCGAGCGGTTTCTGATAACATTTACTTCAAGCATTTTCACTGTCCAAACATTTCCCATTTTCTTTCTTCCCTGTATAACAAAATACCTCGCGTGTCTGAACTTCCGATTATATCTAATCCTGTGATACTAAGGTTCTTTTTATCCTTTATTTGTTTCAAATTTGTTTCAATTCGAAGTATTATGTTTGCAGAGGGTGTCTCGTGTTGAAAAGGTGTTATTTATTAGCTTCCATTCTTTTGATTCTTATGTCGCGGCTGCCACTCATTTTATCATTATTTAACCACCGTCAATACAAAAGACAAAGGATGCGTTCCTTTGGGATGATTCGGATCACAATCACTGATAGAAAATTACTCGGAGTATCTTTTCTTTTTAGTCAACGTGATAATGGAAGCAAAGTCTCTTACAAAATGAAAATCAAACCAAAAGAATTCTAGGTAGTCGTGGCCGCCGAGAACTGCCGTTTTAATTTGAATATTGTATTTTTTTTTTAGGGGACGGGGGGGGGGGGGGGGGAGAGGAAGGTGCTCCTTTTTCGCCGCTCGTTTTATGAGATAAGGAATAAGGTGGACTGCCTGTAATCTAAGTAGTTACGGCGGAAAACCCGAGCGTTATGATATAAGATTTTCATAATAAGAAATAAGATTTTCAATTATTTATTCTTTTGATGCCAGAAGTCTTGTTTTTTCAATCGCGCATTTTTTAGGCAAGAGCGCCGAAGCGCTATCCTCCAGCATGGTAGTAAATGTCACCGTAATATCAGCTGAGGAGGTATCCGGTGCAATAACAACAACTGAAGGATTTGTCAGTGTTGTAACATCTATGGTATCGCCCGGCCCAACAATAAACGTGGGATCGCCTAACGGATCATCAATTGCGGTACAGGCATCTCCCAGTGCAGCCACACCGGGATCGTCCGGTGCAACATCGTTCATGTCTACGACGTTGCGCTCTGTGCAAGTCAGCGTCGAGCCAACGGCTGCCTCAACAGTGAAACTAACAACAACCTCTTCTGTAATTGGTAAGTAACAATTATGAGTGAATGGTTACAACTGCGGTAAGTTCAAGTGCCTAATTCTGTCGACTAGTTTCTACCGAGAAAAGGGAAAATGTGATTTGTACATTTAGATTTGACGAAAGGATAATTTTATTCACAATCCGACTAATCTGCGATCAAGTGAGTTTTTTTTTTTCCAAGCTTCCCTTTACAGTCCGCTCGAAAAACTACGCCTGAGACATTCCCTTTGGAAAATGTCTACCACTTTGACTGACTGGCATTGATTAGCATGGCCACTAGTAGCCAATGAACACTACTTCTGGCACAATTAATACACTACAATCGTGAGATCGTTCGTGAGTGTACGCGAGGTACAAAGCATGTTTCATCACCAAATACTGGGAGGTGGAAGTTTTGCGGTAAATTCAGCATACATTTGATATTTGAACGTTTACAAAGAAACGGAGGAAGCTTTTAACTCTGTAGAACGTCGACTTTCTTATGCACCGTTCAAGAATGTTCCACGGAAGCAGACTCAAGTTTTTCGAAAGAAAAGGAAAAGAAAACCACTGCCGTGTTCTCTAAACAAAATGATTAAAATGACAAAAGTGAAATGCACGCGTATCATTATTCTTATTTGTACAGAAGCGAGAGTTAAGTAGCTAGCCCTAACTAGCTAAATAAGACTGCTCAGATTTAAAAGGAAACTTTTTTGTGTGTGCAGTAAACTTGGAAAATTTGCCTCACACAAAATCATGCGCATCATTTTCATTTTGGGGCAACATGCTCATAAGAAGGGTGAAATATCTGTTTAACATTTTACATTCTTTTCACGTAATTTACATGACATTCTCAACGAAAGAAAGGTAATATTACTGGAGTTCATTGCCTGCCAGATTTCTTTTGATAAAGTCAGGATTCAAGCCAAGAGTGTATCGTGTTGTGGAGAGGCTCGATCCTACCCGGACGAAACATTTATAAGTTAATTTGCATATTTATTTCGGCACATAAAATTTCTTTTAAAGCATTAAAACGCGCTTTGTCAAATTGGATATAGTAAAATTTCCTCATAGTGAGTCACTTAATTCCGATAGCGCGAACCCCGGTCCCAGGCATAATCCGGGACTTTGGTGCGAGGTTGGCTCTGTAAACTGAGTGTAAAAATTACAAAAATCTGAGTGAAGCAGACCGTGCTCAACGAAACGTATTGAACAATGCCAGCAATCCAAGATAAGCACTTTTGTCATTTTCACACATGACTCATTTTGTTCTTGTTATTTGTCACTACTGTTCGTTAAGAAATGAAGTTTTGTCGTCTACTGTAGTCAACTGATGTGTCCTTACTTACAGTGGATGGGTGTAACAATTACAAGATCCTGAGTGAAGCAGACCGTGCTCAAGGACAAATAGTTATCAGCAAATATAGATGCGATAGGGATAACCTGGTAGCAGGTTGGTATCGTTTCCAAGGAGCTGCCGGAAATCAGATGGCGGACAAATGTGTTCCCACGAATTACTGCGGTACTCAGCATCCAGGATGGCTCAATGGCACACACCCGACAGTTGCTGAAGGTGTGGTCACTCGTAAAGTCTGTTATCATTACTGGGATTATTACTGGGGCGGGTCAAGAAACTGCTGTTACTGGAGTAACAACATAAGAGTCAGGAACTGTGGAGCTTTCTTCGTGTATGAGTTACAAAAGCCGCCTGGTTGCGATCTTCGTTACTGTGGTAACGCCAGTGGTGCAGGTAAGTTGCCTTGTTTGCTTTTTTGAGTGTGTCCGTCAACAATCAATCATCAAGCAATCATCATCATCAATCATCAAACAAAGTTTAAAAACATTCTCCAGAGGTATTTCAGTGCTATCTTAACTTTTCGAGTGTAAGGTGGCTCTGAACGCCTCTGGATGACCATAAAGCTGTATCTTATCAATCTGATTGGTTTTACGTAACATGTGCGTCTGATCTAGAGAAACTTCCATGTTACGCAATTCTTAGCGTATTTGTAGAAATATCAGAATCTTTCCTATCCTCTAGTTCTTTATCATGAACAACCAGCATATATCTGCCTTCATCATTATTACTGGGAAACACGGTACTTTGCCCTTTTTATTCACTCTCTCAACCCCAACGGCGGCCTCCATGAAAATTTGACCCAAAAGTTAGCTTTCTTGTAAGAAAGCGAAAAGCGTTTCTATTTCACGCTCTCAATTGTCGTTGTATTGAGACAATAAGGACCAAATGCAGATTAATAAACTCCGACAGCGAAAAACACACTAGAATAACTAGCTGGTTAAATTCAAATCCCTAGAGTTTAGTGCGTTTGCTTTAGAGATTCGAGAAAGTCTGCGTGCAAACATGGTGGCCCATGAGGCCGACGTTCATCTCTGGTTTCTCAGACTACAATTATTTATAGATCTCCACTCTCCCCTGGATGGAAAGCTAGTTTACCGCAAGTGACTCCTCCAGCATTTAATCGCCACACCCCTTCATCAGGATATATTTTTTTTAACTCTCCTGCGTGGCGTACATTTATTACTTGGGTCTTACTCGGTTTTGTTATTTGTCACTACTGTTCAGTTAAGAAACGCATTTTTGTCGTTTACGGTAGCCAACTAATGTGTCCTTGCTTACAGTGGATGGATGTAGCAATTACACAGACCTGAGTGAAGCAGACCGCGCTCAAGGACATATAGTGATCAACAGCAATTATAGATGCGATAGGAATGACCTGGTGCCAGGTTGGTATCGTTTCCAAGGAGCTGCCGGAGATCGGATGGCGGACAAATGTGTTCCCGAAAATCACTGCGGTACCACTGCTTCAGGTTGGCTCAATGGCTCACACCCGACAGTCGCTGAAGGTGTGGTCACTCGTAGAGTCTGTTATAGCTCGTATTACTGGTATTGGTCAAACAAGTGCTGTTACTGGAGTAACAATATTAGAGTCAGGAACTGTGGGGCTTTCTTCGTGTATGAGTTACAAAAGCCACCTGGTTGCAATTTTCGTTACTGTGGTAACGGCAGCGCAGGTAAGTTGCCTTGTTACCTTCTTTGAGTGTGTCAGTCAACAATCAGTCATCAATCAATCGTCATCATCAATCATCAAACCAAGTTTAAAACATTTTATAGAAGTAGTTCAGTGCTATCTTAACTTTTCGAATTTAAGGTGGCTCTAAAGCCCTCCGAATGACAATAAGGCTGTATCTTATCAATCTGAGCATAATTCTTACTGGTAATACGTAAAATATGCGTTTACAGAAGCTTCCATGTTACGCAATTCTTATACCGTATTAGTAAAAATATTACAACCCTTCTTATCCTCTAGCTCTTTATCGTGAACATCCAATATTTATATTGGAGAGCAGGGATGGCGCAGTGGTGAGAGCGCTGGCCTACCCGGGCTCGATTCCAGCCGGTGCCATTTGTGGGCTGAGTTTGTTGTTTGTTCTCGACTTGCTCTGATGGTTTTCTCTGGGTTCTCCGGTTTTCCTCTTTCCATAAAAAATAGCTCCAAATTCCAATTCGAAGAGGACAGAGGACCCGCATGAAAACCAGCTAAGGCTGATGTGGCTTCCTCTCTAAATATCTGCTTTAATTATTTCTACGAAATACGGTATTTTTCTCTTGTCATTCTGTCATTAAAAGGTACCAAATGTACTCTCTCAACCCCAACAGCGGACAACTTACTTACTTTCTATTGTCTGTGTCTCTGAGCATTGTCGTTCAGAGTGAGACAAAAATTAGGGAGCTTAAGCAATGAAGACGACGACACGGAGGACAACGCCTATTGAAAAGTGAATCTATATTTTACCCTGGAATTTCGCAATTGTTTAGATCTGTTCAGAGCGCCTATCGATAGCAGAAGTTGTTCAAACTAAATATGTAATACCAGAGTTCAATGCCATTAACAATACAAAAAATTAGCAGCCGTCTTTGGCGTCCTCTAAAATATGCAGAACTTAGTCCTTACATGTTGCTGTTTTGCGAAGCACGGCTGAGACGTGCACAGCCATTGTTCTGCTTATTAAGCCTTTTGCTTGGTGGCGTTCTCATTGTCGTTGCCATCGTGGTTTGCTTAAGGTCGCTATAATAACCAAATGTAAATAATTAAATTCCAGCCAAGTGGGGACGTCAATATCACACCTTTTTGTACAGCAAACAAAAAAAAAACCTAGCGTGTCACTGGAATTCCTTTTTTTCCTCTTAGACCCAATTTATATGGTCTCGGGTACCCGAGACAACCCTCCCTTGAGTTACCCTGGCTGAGGAAGCTTTTAGCTCATTTGTTTGCGAAATTCAACCGAGCGTTTACATTAGGATCGCAAAACCGTCCCAGGGGGCGAGACAACTCGGGGGAGCGAGTTGTCTCGCCTCAGAGGGTAAAGTAACCCTGGCAAGCAGGACAACTTTTCTTCAGAGAAATGCTTTTGTTCGCCTAACCGGGGCATCGCTTGGCGTGATCTGTGATCGAATGACCGAGGGAAACGCAAACAAAGAGGGATATTTGCACACTTCATTATTCAAGAAGGGTTATGAATAACAATGCAGGGTCAACTTTGACTCGGCCTACAGGGACTACGTTTTCACATATCAACGCTCGATAAAGTTGCCGCAGGGGGAGGGTTGTCTCGGGTACCCGAGACCATATAAATGGGGCCTTAAAAGGTACCTTAATTAAAACCCACCGGAATAACAAGTCGGTTGAAATTCAAATCCCTTGAGCTTAGCGTGTTTGCTTAAGAAATTGGCGAAAGTATGTGTGCAAAAATGGTGGCCCATCAGGCCGACGTTCATCTTCGGTTTCTCAGACTACAATTATTTATAGATCTCCACTCCCCCTGGATGGAAAGCTAGTTCACCGTTCACTGTTCATGTTTAATCACCATACCCATTCGTCAGGATATTTTTTAAACTCTCCTACTTGCCAAACATTTATCAATCTTGACTCACTCGGTTTTGTTATTTGTCACTACTGTTCAGCTAAGAAATGCAGTTTTGTCGTTACTGTAGCTAACCAATGTGTCCTTACTTATAGTGGATGGGTGTAACAATTACACAGTCCTGAGTGAAGCAGACCGTGCTCAAGGACACATAGTGATAAACGCCAGCAATTATAGATGCGATAGGGATGACCTGGTACCAGGTTGGTATCGTTTCCAAGGAGCTGCTGGAGATCGGATGGCGGACACATGTGTTCCCGAACGTCACTGCGGCACTCTCTATCCATATTGGATTTCTGGTGCTCACCCGACAGTCGCTGAAGGTGTGGTTACTCGAAGTGTCTGTTTATCCTTTTCAAACATCTGCTGTAAGAGGTATCAAAATATCAGAATAAAGAACTGTGGTGTGTATTTCGTGTACGAGTTACCGAGGACGCATTACTGGCCAGGTCGGTATTGCGGTAACGGAATCGCAGGTAAGTTTTTCAGGATGTTTTTCGTGTTGTTCAGGCTGTTTTTAGTGTTGCGGAGCAGATTAAATTGATCGTTAAATTAATTGTATTCTTTTGCAGAAAAGGTGACGGTCAAAACTGACCGCTTAACCCACTAAACTCCTGAGCCCCAGGGGAGACGGGGGGGAGGGGGGGCAGGGTTAGATATAAACGTGGCAGAGACTCAAGAATTTACACCACACTCATCTAAACCATCAACAAACTTGGTGGCATTTCCCAATTTTTTTAAATGTGATCGTGAAAAATACCTTGATAGATATCAACATTGGCCTTCTGCTCTGTAGACCGTAATTATAAGCGATACAAAAATTCTTAATGGGCCATTTCCAAGTCTCTTTTAGCTTCTTTTTCAAAAAGAGTCTTAATGCAAAACCTCTCATCTGAAAATCAGTTTTGCATTTTCATGAAAATTTGCGCATGAACGGTTTCGGACGTGATACGTTTTGATGCCGAGGTAGAAGGCAACTCGGAAATGCCTTACTCAAATCTTTAAGTGGCACGACATGGATACGCAGCCTTTGGTAACGAAAAGAAGTGACAATTGCTTTCTTCAACGGAGCGATTTTTTTTGGACCTTTTACCAAATGCACAGTTGCTTTTAGTCACGTCAGGGTCAACTGTTCTTTTAAATTATCTCTGAATTTTTTTTTCGCACTGCAGTGTACACTTGTCCAGCGCTGACTGTACCAACAAATGGAATAAAATATGGATGCCCAGAGAATGGAACCATGTACAATGATACAGTCTGTCAGTTCTCGTGTGATGATGGCTATATAGGGTCTGGGTCTCAAGCAAGGAGATGTCAACACAATGGAACTTGGAGTGGACAAGATTTTACTTGCCAAAGTAGGTATTACATGAGTTTGCCAATAAATACTTTGATGATGACAATTTTAAGCCATCGACAATCAGAGAATTGAAAGCCACTATTAAAATTTAAAACTCGGTTAGAAGTTAACTGTAATAATGCATAATAACGCATCAACTACTATGTGCGAACAAGGTGGGATGTCAGTCTAAGAGAAATACACGTATAAGGACACTGTTTATTATTCGATGCAGTTTTTTCATTCCTGTTTTTGGCCGATGGTCCACCACGTTACCTGCAGATAACTGCCTGCAATTAATAGCGGAGCTCCGGCGGCCTGAAGGGCCGCTAAGCGGAGCCCCATACTCATATAGGAAAGAAAAGGAAACCCATGAGTTGATTTTCCCATGGTTATCATCGCTAGCGGTATTGCTCGTGGGCGCGTACGCGCGACGGCGACGGCGACGACGACGGAGTCGCGCAACATGGCGGCCATACTCCAAATAATAGGTTGACAGAGATATACAGCTTTGGTTAACCGAGTACTTCTTTGATATTGGACATCCAAGTTATGATCAATTGACACCTGTCAAAACAAGGTATCCACTGACCAGTATCACGTGACTATATCGTGGGCTCAAGTTTACAGCTTATCGAGGTTGATTGTTTTTTTTTAAAGTTGACCGCTGACCAAGTGCTGGTTTTCGATTGGATCGCGGGCTCGTCCCAGGTTAACTTGTTGAAAACAGGAAAGGGTTGTTCGGAAGCCGGTTAACGCTAACCCAGGATTAAAAGTTAACCTCATTATAACTTTTTCTTCTATACAAATGTTTTTTGATACTTTTTTTTGTGCATACAGTGATTATTAACACTCAAAACTGAAGGCCAAACAATATACAGAAAACCTCAACGCAAAGTTACAAAACTTAATGTGAAATTCTACCTTTTCCTGGGTTAGCTTAATTTGGCTCTGAACAACCCGGCCCAGGAGCTACGCTTTTAGGCTGGCCTAAATCTATATATTAGCCTGCTCATGCATAGTACCATCTAAATGTATTTTGCTGCAAATAATATTCTGCTCATGCGTAATTTTGTGTGAAAAAATCGGCGGTTCCCTGAGCTGTCAGAGAGAGAATTTTTTAAGAGTTTTTAGAAATATGAAACAAACTTGGTGATCGAAGGATAAAACAATTGTCGAACTCGGTTATCGCAAAATATTGTGATTTGTCAGTGGCGAGTGATATTTTACTTAACCTCGTCCAATAAATGTTAATTATTCTTATTATTGTAGGAATAATATTCTGCTTCATCATATGCAGGAACCCTTGCCTGTAAGAACTCTAAACGCAGTTCTGCGGTGGTTTCGTCTGTCTCTGCGAAGTATAATGTTATTGCTACCTATCAACAATGTTGAGATTTTCCTCTTAACAAATCTGTGAAACATGTATAGCTACCTGTGTTATAAGTTTCTTTAATTCCACATCTTTTACTATTATCGTCATCAACTGTACGTCACTGACGCAAATGGTAGACCCAGGAGGTCCACTGCGCATAAGCAGCTGTGCGAATCACTTTGGAGCACAATGTAACTTTTTTTTGTACGATTGGTTATCGTTTGAATGGCTCGTCAACAGTCATGTGTGTTACCCCTGGCAACCAGAATCCTGGAGTGTGGAACAACACTAAACCTACGTGTGAAGGTAAATAAGAAAAGAGAAAAAAAGACGAGTAACCACGTTTAAACATATTGTAAAAATCGGAAGCGTCCTGTTGTTAATATTTGACGAAATCATGACTTTTTGACTGCTCACGTACAGCCTTTAATTACTGATAGAAATAAGACGAATGTCTGAACGTAAAGTGAATGAGAATGTAAAGTGTAAGAAATAGCAATAATGATAATAATAATAATAATAATAATAATAATAATAATAATAATAATAATAAAGAGTTTGTAAAGAAACTAAAAAAACAAAAAAGAATTTGGCACTTAAAAGAAACTATTTTAAAGAATAGAATGCGGCCTTGGTCACAGCTT